>NC_066365.1:59393449-59693949 GCF_013377495.2 Cygnus atratus
AATTCGTGTGAAATGTGGGGGAGGTTCCTTCAAGGCAAGATTGTAAACAAGACTGCCAGGTTTGGTTCATCCTGTTTTATAAAACCCTTCAAATCTATCTGTGTAAAATATCCAAGGCAATAAATCTGAGGCAATCCTAAGCTTTTATTTTATGTCTTAGAAGAGAATCCTTGGGGACATGCTGAAAACATCACTCTACTGGGCCATGACAGTTCTCAGGTTTAGGCACTTTTACGTATAAAGGACACAAGAAGAAGATGTATGTATTAAGGGCATTACTTTGAACCAAAAGGATAAGCAGAGCCACTGGCTAGTCAGTGTGGATGCATCCATTCTCTTCTAGAGGGAGTTAAACTTGAACAATGTGAACATGAATCAGGCTGCCACTTAGCCTGCAGCAAGGGGACCATCGGCCAAGACAGATGCCTTTAGCAGAGTAGGTGTAGTCTTTGAGAATGTGCACCTTTGCCTTGAATCATTGTCTTTGAAATGGGATCGGGACACTTTTCAAACTCACTGCAATGTGGGAATGAAAACACTGAAGTCAACGTGTGAAAACAACTAAGTGCATTAGATAAAAGTGGAGTCCAAGATGAAAGACTTGTCCCATCTTACCTTTTAGTTCATATTTAATTTACCCACTGAACTTTTGGAGGCTGGCTATACCACTATATTACAGAAACCCTTTGGGTCAAGTCCTGCTTTTCCTAGCACAGTGTGACATTTGCTCTGGCACAGATGTTCCTTGTGTCCTACTGCACCCTGGGAAGCTGCTCAGCAGCACCTGGTGACACCTGAAAGAGATGACTCTGACTGAAGAGAAACTGCATTAGTGATCAGACATGGAAGCAAGGTGGAAGGGTGCTGCAGGGTACTGGGGGCCTTAGGAGGCATGGCTGTTGGATTTGGCACAGGGTGAGAGCCAAAGGGAGCCCAAGGCAGCCCAAGGTCTCAGGGAGCTTCTGCGAGGGCAAGTTGAGAGGGAGTCACTCTATTCTGTGAAAATGCTGACTGTGTTCATGGAGTAAAGGGGTAGATGAGTTGGTCAGGGAAACTAAATTAAACTACTCTGGAGATCTTAAGAGTGGAAGATTTCATTTCCTAGAAAAACTGATTTAAAACTGCTTATCCTACCTATTTGTCCATCTATCATAAGTAATTCCAGGTGCCTATCACTGTCACTATCAGTCCTATGTTGGAAATCTCTTTACATCAACTCTTCTCACATGATATTATCAAAGGGTTCATCTAAACCAGATCCGCAGAGCAAAATATGTTGCTTCAGCTCTGCAATTGCCTCTGATTTTAGCCAGATTAAAATTATAGGGAAGAGTTGAATTTTAATTCCCCTGAAATTCTGGCATAAAGGACTAATTACGATGTTTCTGTTTTGAATGCATCTCATAAGTAGGTGATATGAATAAATTCCCAAACAGAGGGTACTGCAGAGGAGTAGACAATGGTAGATTTGGCACTCTAAATATACTGATCAAATAAGGTTTCACAGATGCATTGTTTGTATTTTACTGTTGTCTCATTACACACTTTCTGAATACATATAATACTATTTTCAAGGTAACTCCCATAAGCAATAAGAAAAAGAAAATTCACAAGAGATATAGAAAAAAACACTTGATTTTTGATTAAAATTCAGTATGTTGTTTTACTAAGGATTACTATTAGAAGTTTTGTTAGCTACCACTGACTTAATGTTGAAGGCAGCTGAATACACACTTCAGTGCTGAAGTACTTCACTTTATCTTCATGTGTTTTTCCTTAAATATTTGCAGTAAGATAGTACTCCTATATTATGAAAAATCTTATGGAAAACTAGAATTTCATAAATTGTTTGGAAAAGTAAGATAGAAAGGTTATGTGTCAGAGACAAGCAATGGAGGGAGGAAAAAAGAGGAAGCAAAGGGGACACTAATAAGAGGGCACGGATATGGAAAAGGGAAAGTTTGAAGAAAATGAGATAAAAATGCAAATATTTTAATACTGTGACATTGTGATGCTTCTATTTCTTTTCTATTCTTAAAAATTGTGTGAGAGAGAGAAAGACCTTGTATTTCCTTTAATTTGGTCTTTAAAGAAAATGAAGTCTCAAACATTGGCCCACTGTAGCCAGCCTCCTACCATTGCAGCACTTTGTTCACAATACAAGAATGTTGCAGCTGAACCAAAGAATTGTCCCACAGTCTCCACGTGCCTGGGGTTAGGCCCAGGTGAAGGCTTGCAATATGTTCGCTCACCTTTTGGCACTAGGAAACACAGAGAACTGAAATACAACTTCTCTGTGCAAATGTTTTCATGTCACATCACTCTCTGCAACAGCATATTTCTCATGATGCTGACTAATCTGCCAGCATTCCAGTTGCTTTCCAGTTCTTCCCATGAAGACCCTACTGTGACATGCAGTAAAAGCCCTAAAGATCAGTTTTGGTTTTGTCTGCACCAAAGAGCTGATTTCATTGTAACTACATCAGTGTCAGGAAAGCAGTTTAGAAATAAATAGGTCAGCCTTTTGTCAGCTGCTCACTGGGAGAAAGAAGAAAAAAGAAAAGAAAAGAAAAGAAAAGAAAAGAAAAGAAAAGAAAAGAAAAGAAAAGAAAAGAAAAGAAAAGAAAAGAAAAGAAAAGAAAAGAAAAGAAAAGAAAAGAAGAAAAGAAAAAAGAAGAGAAGAGAAGAGAAGAGAAGAGAAGAGAAGAGAAGAGAAGAGAAGAGAAAAGAAAAAAAGAAAAGAAAAGAAAAGAAAAGAAAAGAAAAGAAAAGAAAAGAAAAGAAAAGAAAAGAAAAGAAAAGAAAAGTCGACCAGTTTGGCTTAAATTTTTTTTTTTTTCTGGTAAGATGCATTAGTAATATCCATAAAACTCCTTCCCTACAGTGTTTCGTGAGCATCATGGACTTTCTACCAGAGTACCAAGAACTACCAGAGCTGAGGAAAAAGGGCTTTAAAGAAAGCAACTAAAACTGCCTCATCTTGTTCTACAGTGGGCACTGCCTGCTCTCAGAGCACGTTCTTACTAACCGTGTCCAAGCACACCAAAAGGATCTTTCCAGAACTACCTGGCATCAAAAATAGTGATGCTGTTAATCTTTTTGGTACCTCCTGGCACGTATTCTGCATCTTTTACCTCAACTGCCAGAACAATGGTCTCTGAGGTCTGGACAGCTGTTGTCTTCCAGATGTGCCAGCACAATCAATTCCCTTCTCTTGTGTGTCCACAGCTGCTCTCCACTGACCTTCTCTTTGGGGTTATTCCTCCTCCTCCCTCCCCCCAGCTCAGCCTCATCTCTCATGACAGTTGCTCATATAATCATTCCCTAACATGTTTCTCTGAAGATGAGCCAGGTTGGCTCAGACTATTTAAATCACAGGGCTCACTTATCTGACTTGCTGTAACTGAAATGGGTTAGGGAGAATGCCATAATCAGTGGATTCTAGGGGGAATATTTTCTGGCAGAAGAGATAAGATGGATCACTAAAAGCCTTCCCCCAGCACATATTTTACAGAGTTCATCTCTGCCTACACCTTTTAGAGACATCATCAGGTGCAGATTGAAGAGCCAGAAACATAGCCAAATCTGAAGAACGAGCTCTTCTGCATTCCCTGAACCTGGAATTACTGAGGTTGAGGTATTTAGCCCTGCTGATGGACAGGCTACCCAAATAGCACTTAGACTCCCATAAACCACCTGGAACTCTTACGTGGAACTGAGATATTAGACCATAATTTGGAGGTTGGAGTGCAGGAAGAAGATATATTTCTATTTAAAATGTATTTTTTGGTCTAAAACTTATTGAACAGAAAAAAAATAAAAATGATAGCTGCTCCCCTCAGTGATTAGAAACTCAGATTTTTGTATTTGTTTAAAAGACTAGAGTGTTTGAGGATAACTGAAAGAACTAAAGACGCCCCAAGGTATAGCCCTCCCTCCTCTTTTTTCCCTTAATTCTCAAACAGCAAACTGATTATCATATATTCACTTTTCCTAAAGACAGAGAGCAATATGCAGCATTAGAAGTAAAAAATAGCACTAGAGCCTCAGGTAAGACCCAGGAGCTCTGACTATCCATGACACTGTATATTTTGATGGGGAGAATTGCACACTGGGCGGAACTGGCAGACTGGAGAGTGAGTATTGAGTATATATTAACTGGAGCTTGCTTGACCTAAAATTTAAATCATTAAAAGCCCTGTTAGAAATTACATTCCAACCCCTTACCTTATTACTATTAATTTGACCCCTATTTGAACACCCCCCCAAACACTTCAATGCATTAAAGAATCATAATTTAGTCTTGAAGTGCAGGTATACATCAGACAGATATTCTTACTCCAGTTTTCATTTTGTATATGTAGGCCCATATAAAACAATATAGAAGACATGTAGGTAAACAGTCATGATGCTCTAAACTCTAACCTGACCCCTTAACTGTGAGGACATCTTATTTTCTTCACACCCACCAGCCAGGAGAATAATAGCAAAAGGCAGCATGATCACTTTTTGTCTTCATAAATTTAGTAGACTATATTCCAACTCATTGATGCATGGTCTTAGTTTGAACATGATTTTCCACCAAAAGAAACAGCATTTAAAAATTGCTGTGTCACTGTTAAGCGTCAAGATGGAACTGTTCAAGAGAAATAAAGTACATCAAAAGCACCTTCTACCTTCACAGAAGCCATTTTCCACCTGCCAATAGCCTTGGGAGAATTAAGAACGAATGCTTGAATGCTCGTTTTTTAAATTTTATTATTATTATTATTTTAGAGAATCCATAGACTCACCAGTTTTGAAACAATACTTTTGTCACAAAGCCTTTCCATTTGCTGCAATCTATGTAAGATCTGGCTGTCCTGTTTGATGTTCATGGATGTTGTTTGTGTAGACAATAAAATTCAGCAAGACATTACTTTTTTCTTTTGCAGATGTCTGCTCATTTCTGTTTCAGCTCATGGAATACAATGAAATATGCCTGGTACTGCTTTGGTTTCTCTTTAACCAAGAAGTTCTGTTTTCATGACTCAGCAGTATTCCCCTATAGATTTGGAGATATTTAAGCTAATACTAGTGCCCCAGGTAGTATTGAGGATCAAAAAACCTACATGGTGAAGCAGTTTCAGACTTTGACTTGCAAAACCACTCAGGTTAAATAAAAGAAGATGGAGATACAGCACAGAGAAAAGAACAAGAAGCAAACATAATAACAAAGCCTACTTTAGACATTATCTCAAATAACACCATGAGACTGGTAATACCATGTGAGAGTTATTGCAAAACATTTCCCAGTATTTTTGAATAAGTGATGTAATACAAAATAACAGTTGTAAAAAGCATTAAGTTGTGAATCCACATATATTCTCCTGACAATTGTTTTAAAATAGCAGGGAATAAAACAGCAATGTTTACTATCACCTTTTCAGATTTTGTAATTTTTTTGCATGCGATTTGAAAGGCACTAGACACAGAGACTATGATGAAACAGTTATTGGATCAGTTCCAAGAAGATATAGAACCTGGTTATGTACCCTACACATGCCCTTGATGAGCCCTTACTCAGTCCCATCAAAGAGAATATTCATACAAATGCTAACTCTTGAATAATATTAGTAACCATTTAACTACTTCTCTATTTTGTTCACTCATGTAAAAGACATTAGTTTTTTTCCTCTTTTTTCCCGTCTTTATTGTAACAGATACACTGGAGTGGCCTAGGTGAAGGTATTTAAGATAACAGAATGAGGACCAGTTTGGTGTTGCAAGTCCCCTTTGGCTCTGCAAGTTTCCTCCAGAGCAGATCTGTGGCTGTCAAGGTTGGAATGCCACAGTAGACAACTTTGTAATGATCTGAGGTGTATTGCCAAAGAGTTCCTTTTTGATTTCTATCCAACACATACACAAAAAAATAACATGAAATTTACCAACACTTGTATCATGCTGTTGACATACCTGGAGGGTGATTAATTGTGCCCCTGGGGTCTATGTAATGTTCTATTTTGGACAAAAAAAGTTTTTAAAATCTATCTAAAAACTATAATTATGAGTGAGGACAGAGACTCATAACTGTAAACTGGTTCTCTGTATTTCTTATTTAAGTACCTGCCAACATTGAAAGATGGAAAGCTGAAGAGCGTTTTGTACCAGCAAGCAGAATGCAGCAACTTTTCAGGATAAATTCTATCTGCTGTGAACAGTTTTGTCTAGTAAGAGCCAATGAATCTATTAATCTGTTCTGCAAGACAATGGATAGCGACGACCTGCCAGCTTTATGAGATACATCAATGTCTTTCCATATCTTTCTGAAGAAGGCCTATGTGCCCTCTGCAGGCTCTGTATGATGCAGTAGCACCATTAACACTGTCATTGCTGCAGTTACAGACCTTTCTTTCTCTGGATTTCTAACAGTTGTTTCATTAAGACATATTACATGGGGTTAAAATTTTGCACAGATTTTTTTTTTTTCCCCAGAGAGTGAGTTTGAATTTGTACAATATTTTTTTAAAAGTATAAAACCCCCAAAGTCACTCTGAATTTGAATTTATATAGTTATTAAAAATGAACGTAGTAGAGATGTTTGTTTTCTTATCTTTAAAAGGAAGGGCATATAAAACAAAAAATTACAGTGGCAGAGCTATTGGTAGCTTGACACTGATACATTCCTCGTGTTGCATCCATATTGATTTAAAGGATGCGAAAAGAGAGTATAAATTTATGGGGACATTCTGGATCAAATTTTGCATTCATTTATTAAATGAAATTTATAGAGTACTAAACCATTGACCCTATCATTTGACTTCACAGATTTATGGCTGAATCCCAAGCCTACTAAAGTCAATAAGGGTCTTTTCAACAGTAGGCTTCAAATCAGGACCATGCTGCCTGACTCCTCTCTCACATGAAGCAGTTTTACAAATGAGTGGCATTACATCAGAATAAAGCTATAAAGAAAGCAAATCCATTCCCAGTCTTCAAGAAAAAGGTGCAATTAGCAATTTAAAATGGACGTAGCTGCGTGTACATATGTTCCAGAGTTCACTTTGATTCTCTCATAAAGGGTTCAGAAAGCAGAAAATGAAGGGAGGGTTAAAAGATTATAGGAGGAGTAATAAAGAAGCTGGCTAACTGCCCATGAGATTTAACATGGGAAAAATGAGAGCTAATATACCTCAGGAAAAAATGATCCACAGCTCAAATATTTAACTAGAAGGGAAAACTTGGAAGTTTTTAGGGTTGAAAAAGTCTGAATGATTAGAAGAACCAAAGAAGCTCATCTTAAAGAGAAAATTCTCCCACTTTAAGCACATAATGTATATTTAAAGCTGTACTATCCTTTTTGAGCATTCATGATCCTACAAATATGAATGTGCTATATAATGGTATAGATATTCAACACAGGAATGGAGTTAAGCAATCTCCATCTAATGTATATCTATACTTATATGTTCACATTTAGGTGCACACTATTTTTAAATAGCAAAATCATCATCCAAATTGTAACACTATAACTTTCAGGTACCGACCTGACCTGTAGATACAAGCCTATAGCATACGTCAATGAAAAACCAAACACAATCGTAGTCTTTTTGAGCTGGATTCTGATGCAATAGCCTCTGAAATATGATGTTTACTTGTAAGTACTGCTTTATAAAAACAGTATCATTAAGTTGCTGGCAGTTGAGAGATAAGTAACAAATTACCAGGAGCCTGGATTGTCTAACCTGTGAAGACAGAACTGAATAGGAATGGTAATGGAATTTTACCCCCCAGCTAACTGGGTTTCCAACATGGTGTATGGTATGGTTTAAAAGATATAGGTTGAATGGCAGTTGAAAGACAGAAACTCCTTATTTTTTTCCACTTACATAGGAAGGAGGTAAAAATGCAGGCAGTACTATGACTGCAAAGTTCACTGTGTCAGTAAGACGGGTTGACATTCTGCCAATTTTTGAAGGACGTTAGTGGAAGGAAGCGTGGAAGATTTATTTTAAGTGGTAGACTTCATAGATATAATTGTTCACAAGATAATTCAGGCAAATGTTTCATCTCAGGCAACATTTCTGACAATGAGCATCCACAAGCAATGATAAAAAGACACATGATTTTTTCCTCTGAAACTAAGCCTAAACTGGAGCTAGAATGCAATAGTGTGTTGTAAGGATGAGAAAAACAAGATAAAAATACACTTCTTTCTTTTCATATCTCAGTCAAGAGTTTGGAAATGCTGAGTAATTGACATTTTCTTTCTTCACATCATATATTTTTATCTGTACTGCCAAAGAGATTTTACAGATGGCAATGGATACAGGCCATATAGAGAAAATTTTGATTCCGGCTTGGTCAAAGTATTTGCCTGTACATTATGTCATCTGAGTTTAAGTTTCCAGGTTTTCCAGGTATTCTGAGGGACTGAAGTAAAGTGTTGAGTCACTTTGGGAGTTAGCAGCCTCTACACTACACTCCTATTGCCAAAGTGCTTCATTGCAGCTGTCTTTGTAGACTCTGCAGGGGCTCAGGGTAACTAGGTTCAACTAGACTCTCCAGACTTTCCAAGTGCTGAAAATTAATATAAGTTCAGGCCAAAGTGTATCTACTGCTCTGAAGTGGTACCCTGTGCTCTCCTTTTCTTGCTCTGTTGTGATCCTTTGTTGCACCTTCTCTTATATTAAATCTGCAACCAAAATATATAACTCTGTGTCCTGTTGACCTCAGGCAACAACTGCATTTGTATAGCACTCAGGATAATAAGAGCTCACCTGACTGGGTCCCACAGGTTTAATTTTCATGCAAACAATTACTGGTACCATTAAGGTCTTTCTAGACATCTGAGAAAAATTATTAAAAAAAAAAGAGAGAGAAAGAAAAATAGACATCAAGTACCATATTGTTAGGCTCATTTGACAAGGGTATGTAAAATGAAGGAAAATAGAATAGCATGGAGGGTGGGGAACATAGTGAAAAAAGCAGAGTAAAATACAAAAATCCCTTTCAAAGAGGTAGAGGAATGAAAGGAGAAGGAATATGCTTTTAAAATTTAATGGTCACAGAAGAAGGAACACCAGAATGTGTCACATTAATAAACATTGTAAGTAGGGATGTTGATTAACTCGGGAATGACTTATTATAATATAAATGACAGGATGTAATGGAACCAAAGTGACAAGGTACGCAATGTGTATTAGAGAAAGTAAAATGAAAGCTAAATTCCTGTGGGACAAGTAAACCTTAGAAAAGTTTATAGCAGGTTTATTACAAACTGGATTTGGAAGTTGGTAGTTTACAGAAGATGAGGAAGTTGGACAGAATCTAGAGATTAGTGGGTATTGAGAATGCTGCAATTGAGCCTAGGAAAAAAGTTTTTTTTTTTTTTTAAATAGGCAAAAAAAAAAAAAGCTATTAAAACAAAAGGAAATAGTTGCATGGAAGAATTCATACAGTACCTGAAGAGAGATTTATTTATTTTTTTTTCTGTGTGTAATACGGCCTCTACTTCAGTCAAATGGCAGTACTCATCTAATAACTGAGCCTCTCTAAGTCTAAATCACAACAGCAGGATTTTAAAGGACTCACATTTTGAAGATTAAGAAAATGCACACACCTTCCTATCACTGACAAAAAGGAAAAAAATAAAAAGGTAAGTTTATAATTTTACCCAAGTGTACTAAAATACATATAATTTGATACATAGTTAAAAAAGGGTTACTACAAATGCTGTCTGTGGCATGAGAGTCTCTGTATGCCAAAATAATCAAGACCACAAAATATATACTAGTGAAAAATGACTGCCTGTGTTAAAGAAATGAAAGGGTGTTTGTGATCATGTGGATACATATCACTTTCCTGTTTCCATAAAATCACGGCCTTTGATTAAATTACAAAATAACCAGAAGTTTTGCATTCTTTCAACATTTTAATTTTCCGTGAATACAGAAAAAATAGGATTACAGCTACAATGATAATTTCAGAAAAAAAAATCAAGAAGGCTCACCAAAACCTGTGCATTTGCATGTTTACCGCAAAACAAGTCAGGGCAGAAGAATATATACTGCATTAGAAGATATGCTATGCCTCATGAAATGAGCACAAATGAAGTGGGACAGGGAGAAGAAAATGATGAAATGGCGGAACAGAGGAGATGTGTTCAGACAGAAGAGTGACTGCAAATGAAGCTGTAAACCCAGCACTCACCAGTGTGAAATGAGTGTGTAGGTTATATTATTTTGTTGGCAGGACCCTGGAAACTAAGAGCAGACATTTTGAATCTGGCATATTCAAGACTTTGGGTATTCCAAAAATATAAAACTGAATAGCATTGAGGTGGACTATAAAGAAATGCATAGAAGGCAATAAAAAATAAAATGTTGTGAATATCAGCTAGAAAGATTAACGACATAATGGAACCAATGAAAAAGTAATTTTATGCTAGATATCATAGTATTATTATTTTCTTTAGCTATATACTTTTGGACTATGTATGCTAGGTATTTGAAATGCTTGTTTTACATACCACATTATATGAGCAGATGGCAGAATGCCTTGGTAGGCATTTGTGACACATGGCTTACCATTTTTAGTCAATGAAAACTAGAAGACTTTGGTACTGGTGTAATTTCATAAGTATTTTTAGTAAAATTAGATTCTTTGGTATACCCTAGTACAATTCTGAGACCACTAAAATGTTGTCATGGCTAGGCCGGCAGTCAAGTGAAATTTCTGAGAGTAAGTGTATTTACATAGAACAGTATTTACACAGTTAATGTAAGCCACTCAGAAGAGTGTGGTGCTAAAATATTACATTCGAAAAGTGAACAATTTAGTATGTTATAAAAGCATGCTACCTCTGCAGTGGGAGCTGGCCTCACTTAGTAATTGTTCTTTTAAGAAGAATTATTATGACAAAAGTGCAAAAAAAGTAAGACCAATAGAGATGATTCAGAAATGAGAGACGGAGCATGTCAGAGATGAGATTGCTGCTCAGAGGAGAGAACATTAAAATCCAGAGCTATGACTAATGAGCGCAAATACAAATGCAGCAAAAATAAATTTAAAACCAATTTTTGATAGTAGTTGGTACCTGGCAATTCACAGAAGTCTTAGAAGTCTTTCAGCTGACAATACAGTCCTCCAAAAAGCCTTTAAGTTCATTCAATACTACGAGTATTGAAGATAAAAAAGACTGAAAATCTAAAATATGAGGTAGAAAGAGTAGGACTTAACAAAAGTAAGGGAAATTGTACAAGCTAGAGGAAAAACAATAGAAAAAATATCAAAAATTGCAAAAATTTTAAAATGTTGCACACTGCAAGTGCTGAAAAGTTGTAATCATATATCTTGTGTTTGAGGAAAAAAGAATTAGTAGCAAAAATACTCAACAAAGTATTCACGTATTATAATTTGGGGAAGAACTAATTTAAAAGCAAAAACAAAAACAAAGCACAGCAATTCTCAAAGAATTTCAGCTGTCATCATAAGCAAATATGTGTGGTGTAAAAGAAATGAAAAACTACATCTTTTTTTGTATTATTATTGTCCAGTGGCAGAAGGAACTATTGACTACTCCACAGCTGATGTTTGCTTTGTGATACTGGAAATTGGAAGCTGAATGCTAAAAGGTTAATGAGGAATAATAAAAGTAAATTGACACACAGACCACTCATGAATGTTATCTCAGAGTGGAGCTATTCTGTAGCTGATACTCAATGTTTCATATGTACTATAGACAAAGCAAAGCATTATACCAACTAAATATTCCTCTGCTTATATAAGGAAAAAGAATTTTAAAAGTTTAATTAATTAGAAACTGTATTTGCTTGACAACCAGAAGTACTTTTCACAGAGAGTTTAAAGATAAGTCAGGATACTGACTGAAGGCTGAGTAAAATTTGAAGTGTTTTTCTAGGGATTCAGATAGCAAACATCAACTAACATTAACAAGACTTATGTCATTAGACCAAAATGCAGTTTTAAGTGGTGAATTTTAAACCCTGCCACAGGCATCTGCTACTAGACAAATAAGAATGTAAAGAGTTATCAGCTTAAGTGAGTAAAGTTTTAAGCATGAAAGGAATGAGCAGTTGTGGTCCATTTAGTTAGGGTCACAGACAACTGTAGAACTTCTCATACACACATACCCCCAAGTGAATTACCTTCACTAAACTTGGAACGTGTCCTTGATAAATGTCTTCCACACAGTACGTAATTGTTGCATAAGTCCACAGTTATGGACTAGCCCCAGTCTATGCTCCCGCCTGTTCAAAATTTCACTGAACTGATGTCCTTACTGAAACAACTGGCAATTTTCTATTTATTTGAATAGAAGAGAGACATTTATGTAGTTTATGAAGATACAAGATTCATCATCACTATCAACATCTTTCTTCACTCATGTACACTTTCCCCTTTTGCCCTGGAGATTTCCATTCCTACCCTTTCAAAAGTCCTTCATGCATTGCTGTTTCTCATCTCAATATAGTCAGCATTCTTTCATTCCTTAGATTTTTTTCTGTATATTTTCCTCTGGCCTCCAACTTTATTCTTTCATCCTTCCTCCTCAAAGACAGCCAATCTTTTCTTTGCCAAAAAGGCAATTGTTGTTTAACCCAGCAGGCAGCTAAGCACCACACAGCCATTTGCTCACCCAGCCCTGAGTGGAATGGGGGACAGAATCGGAAGAAAAAAAGTAGAAACTTGTAGGTTGAGATAAAGAGAGTTTAATAGGATAGAAAACAAAGGGAAAATAATAGTAACAAACACACAAACAAATATATAAAAAACAAGTGATGCACAATGTGATTGCTCACCACCTGCTGATTGATGTCCAGTCAGTCCCTGAGCAGCGGTATGTCCCATCCCCCCACCCCCCTCTCACTCATCCCAGTTTTTATTGTCCCACATGGTATCATATGGTATGGAATATCTTTTGGCTGGTTTGGGTCAGCTGTCCTGGTTGTATCTCCTCCAAGCTCCTTGTGCACCTCCAGCTTGTTCAAATATCCTTTGCTTGGTCCTTGAAAGTCGTCATCAACCATAGTTTCACTTGGATTATACTCTCATGCTACCATTCAGCATTTCCTGTCTTTCATTTTAATCCTTTTGGTACCCCTATATGGCATGTATCCTACTATCCTGTGAAGTTGCCTTTACACTCAGCCTCCATCCATCCATTTCTCTAGCTTTGTCTTTCAGGACTCCGAAGTGCTTCCTTTCCGCTCTTCTCCTAGAAGTCCCTTCTTTCTCTTCCTGCTTTGTGGTCTGACTGCTTCTCCATCAGTAGGACTTCCCTGTCTGTAACCTCTTGCTTGGGGTTGTCTTCCACATTAGGTCCACTTCATCCTGACTACCGCTGTTAGGGTATATCAGCCAACCCTCCTCTGCCTGCTTCAGTTCCTCCACTGCCAGGAAGCACTTTATCTCTGTATTCTGTTGCTATCTCTAATACTGACTGGTATTCCCAGGGAGATGTTATGACTTTATGTACCAAGGAAAACCAGGACCTGTTTCTGCTGCTCACATTCTATACTGAGGTGGGAAAGCTTTTCATCCTGGGTCAGAATTAAGCTTTTCACAGTGAAATATGAAGTAGTATAGGTGAAAATAATGACCCATATACATAGCTGGTATAAAATATATGTTTTACCAAACTATTACTTTCTCTGACACTATGTATGTTTTGATGCAACAGAAAATGCTATGGATAACCTTTCACTGTATTTGGAATTTTTGAAGTTCTGCATATCTTTGATGATAAGAAGGCACTCCTTTTCATTTTGTTCCATTTTCTTTCATTTTGTTTTGTTTCATTTCTTTTAGTTTCTTTTTTTTTTTTTTTTTTTGAAGTAGCACAAAGCAAAATGTCTGTTTCTGGTCTGCACAGTTTTAAGACTGACCCCAACTCATTGCTTAATCAATCAAATTTAAAGGTTATGCTAGTAGCTTCACTAGAATGTAAAAGGTCTTCTTGAAAGACAGTCCACTGATCTCCACCACAATGGGAGGTGTCCATCCTCCTTGAGCTTCCAGGGCTGGTAAAACATCTTAAGCACCATAAGCAAATTAAATGTGTGAACACCTAATGATGATGGTGGAATTATTAATGATACCATTATAGTAATGATTTCTGTGCATGTCTCTTCCTAACAGAAGTGCTTGAAAAACCACACTCATGTATGCCTGTCAAAATGGTTCAGCAGGCTGGCTCTTTAGTAAGTTGCTCTCTGTTTCACCAGCTGCCTCATGGCATACTTGTTGTGGTGGATACTTGACACTTGTCAGATATATACATATATACATATATATTTATATAGTCTATGCAAATCTCAGGATGTTATGAATTCATTTTCTTGAATTAATTGTTCATATCTTTGTTCTACTTTTCCTGTAGATTTCCCCAGTCATATCTTTTATTCTACTTAAAGTGAGACTACAGAAGACTTTGCCTATCACTGAAAGACCTGTAATACTCACCAGCCACTGCAGACAGGCTTTCACCTTGTTCTGAGTTTTCTTCAGGTTCCTTCCTTCACTGAAAAAATTGGAAGTTTTATTGGGAATCTCATCATAACAAGCTTTCAGCATTTCCTTGGTGACTCAGTCTTTGCCTTCTGCTTTCTCAGGCTTTAACTAGATGATAAAATGTCTAATTCTGAGATTCTAATTTCTTTGTCAATGTCAATCGTTTCTTGAAGTGATGGTCCATTTAACATCTTTAAAAAGTACTCTGCCCATCAATGCCTTGACTCTTTCCATTTTAAAGAACTTTGAATATTGGTGCTTAAAAAAATACATGGCAAGATAAATGTCTGCCATTTGGAATGAATGTTTCTTGGTTCCATATTCAAAATCTAAACTTCAACAGAGAAGTTACAAGTATTTTTTATTTGTCAGGCTCTAAAGTTACATGTGCATTTTCATTTGTCGCACTTAAATCATCCACAACTTATGAAATCATTTGTAAACTAATGATATCCACATGAACAAATATTATCCACAAGAAGCAGCAAAGTTTCATTTTTGGAAGAAATACAGTCCTACTCCTCCCCTCTGCCACAGTTGTGCAAGTTCTGCCAGGTCATTTTGTGTTCCTCAGTTAATCTTGAGGAAAAATGAATCTTTATCTATATCCTCAGTCAATAACAAGGACAAAACAGTTTTCTAAGCAGAGTTTAAGAGTAGCTGTAACAAAGCTTTAGAGTGAGAGCTCCTTGTACCAGATAATGATAATCACTGTAATTTACTGTGTTGGATACCTAGACATATATGTATAAATGTGATACAGATCATGGGGCTTATCTGTATGGCACAAAAATTGGACCGCAGTATGAGAAAATTACCTTTGCTTGCTTGTGTGGATGAAGAGAGGACAATTTTCAGTACTGTCAGCACTATCAGTATGAAACTTATTATGGGTAATAACATTACTGTGAAATAGATGCTTAAAAATAAAGATGATGTAATATTCATATACACTGTAGAATAAAACATGCCTTAAATGAAATAGACTAATTTTATTGATGGTGTCAAAGAAATGGATGTCTTTCTTGATGAAAAATCTGAATAGAGCCCAGGCAACGGTCAGTACTCTATCCTGAGATTTATTATGTCACACAAAAAGCAGTGTTACTTTTTTTAGGAATTTGAATTTATCAGCTAGATCCCTTGGCATATTATATACATAAATCACAGCTGTTAAGTTGATTTTAATAAAATTCATCCAGTGATTGACATTAGCTTTATAAAATCTAGAAATATAGATTTAAACCTGAGACTAATTCATGTTACCAAATTACTTCCTCTCTCGTCTGTCTACAAAGGGTTGCTCCAAATTTGATCTAGAACTTTTTTTCTGTTTGTTGGCCTATGATAGATCTTTAATGTTACTTAAACTTACTTTGTATTTAATGGATTTAAGCAAGCTATTAAGTATGGCCAATAAACCATATATCTGACTTACCTAAAATATTGGAAAGTAAAGGATCCTGTCACTTGAATAATACTAGTCCAGACAAAATCCCTTAAAAAACCTCACCTTAGGTATACAGGTTGTTCAAACAGAAAACTGAGACATCTCACTGGTATGGTACAATTAAAGTGCATTTGTCTTTACGAAAACAATATCTACTGTGTTATAGTAGAAAAATGAATGTCAGCTAACAATCTAAAAGCAATAAACAATAAACTTAAATTATAGTAAAAGTCAATTAGTATGCCAATTAGTCTATATTGCAAGCAACTTACACGAAAAATCTTATTTTTTACTGTCATACAAGGTGTCAAGGAATGAACTCTGTCATTTAGGATTCACTAATAATTATAAAGGGGAGTTTGACAGATTATGATGTGACTCCATAAAGTAGTAATATAAAATAGCTACTCACCAAATGATAAAAGCTTTTATACTTCAGCAGCTTTTAAAAGGGTACACATGGTAATAGAAACTCACTTTGCAAAAAGACAAATAAATCTGTGGATGCATATGCTTTGTGTCAGTTTCATGTGGTTCCTAAACAAGATTTTTACTGAAAATGTTCTCAGTGCAAAAAGATAATAACATAGAGAAAAACACATTCATCAAGTAGAACACATGAAAAAACAAGGCCTCGCTTTATTCTTCTGGGATAAACAGAAAAAAGTTAATAATCTCTTCATAGTCATTGAATTCACTAACCCAGAATACAAAAGGTACTGTAAAGGCAAAGAAGGACTTTCAGACTACATTATGCAAATACCAGATGCTTCAGGAGACCATACAGTTCAGCTCACAGCCGAAGATAATCAGTTTCCTCATTTGAGTTTAATTTCAAAACAGAAGCATGAGTTGTAGGATCTATTCTACTTATAAAATTCTTGGACATCCCAAAAGCTCAGACTACTTCTTCCAGGCCTTGCCAGTGATTTTGAATGGCTTGTACAATGATAAATGGAAATCTAATTCTTATTTTTAGCTGAGATCTTAATTTGGCTTTTGTCTTGTGAAAAGCATACGCAGCCTTTGTTGAAGGCTCGTGATAGCACTATGTACAAACATGTAACGATTGTATTAATTTACATTACCTACATACCACTTTGGCTTAAATGAGTAGGAACTTCTATGGTCCCCAAAAATTAGTTTTACCAAATAAGCCTTGACAAGACCATTTCTGTCTGAATGATTAGGGCTAAGCTACATTTGTACACCTGGGAAATGATTTTACTCAAAGCAAACATCACCCCTGATTTTCGCAAACAAATGTTTGGTCTAGCTTCCTTGAGTCCAGAACAAGGTGTGATCTTTTCTCCTTCTCTGAGATTCAGTACATCTACCTTACTTAAATCCCTCCATGAATTCATACTTTTTTTCTGCAACCATATTGATTTTTTCATTTGTTGTAGATAACTATTTGTTTATCATCATGGAATCTGAAAAGGGAAAATAATTTACTAGGGAAAAAGAAGGCAGAAAGAAGCATGATAGATGAAATCAAGGACATTCATCTGTGACAAAGAATTATAGACAACTACAGAATGTCAGAAAGGAAGCTATGAGTTCTTGAAAACACCCAGCCTTCATAGAACTGATTAGTGCCTGATGATTTTGAAAAAATACACTCTTTCTCCATATATTTGTTTAAATTATTTCCTTGGAAATAATTTCCAGCTGGTTCCATAAGATATTCATGATCATCAACTATTACTCCGAGGATGCAGCCGGTATTAAGTTTTAAATGCTTTGTTTGAAGTGCTGGAGTTTTTAAGCAACAAATATGAGAAATGTATTTTGAAACATGTGAAGCTGCTGAGACCTCAACTACATCCCATGCCCCTGGGATTTGCTCCTGTCTGAATCCCTGTGACAGAGAAGAAAGCCCGTGTCACCACATCATGGGTCATGGCACCCTCTGAGTTTGTGGTATATTGAATATTTATTTTGCATGGACAGTGGGTTAGAAATGGAAAAAAAAAACAAGTTATTACATAAGCTAAAGACCCACCTTGTTTCTGTTGTGCATAAGTACCTGAATGAAAGGATACACTTCTCTCAGTTAATTCATTGTTTTGTATTTGTTTCTAACTGTAAAGAAGGCATCTTCATGAAGGCAGAGCAGAAGTTCTGTGAATATTTGTTCCAGTTTTCCCTTTCAAAGTTTTCAGGAGTGTTTTAGAAGAGTGAAGTTGTGCTAAAAACAAACAAACAAACAAACCCCAAGTGAGTGTTCAATACTTCTTTATTACATGACAGCATGGTAGTAGGAGAGCCCTCCTATTTTTTTTTTCACTCATCACCTGCCTGCTGCTGCTCGCTCAGGAGTGTTTTTTCATACATGCCAATCTCAGCTTGAGTTTGCCCTCAAGTTCATCTGATTGAACTGCTTGGGAACACCTCAAGGACTGTCTTATAGTTCCTGTATACAAGGACTCAGGGAAGAATCTGGAAAGAATATCTTTAAGAAAACATGCTTCAAGATAATAGTACTAATTTCGTCAGTCAGGTATAACCTAGAGGGACTGTAGGTACAACTATAGTCATAATTTGGAATATAATAGATGTTCACAGCCCCACAACAGAAATATACTCTGATAAGGAATGTGTTACTATATTGTCAGTCTTTGGTTGCATGAAGATAGTATTTGCTGCCAAATATTGCTGAATTATTTTTCTGGTGCACACTTTGCAATGTATTTCTAATGTGATCACTTATTATTTAGTTCTTTCTCTCTATTTGATTAAAGCATAAATTAAGATAAAGTGCATCAAGGTTACTGATTCTTTCTGATAATAAACTAAAAATGTTGATTAAGCAGATGATGAGTTTAAGTCAACATCCTTTGTATTAAAATATTTGATGTGCATTTATGGACTAACCTCACAAAAGTTTCACAAGTATAAAAGAAATGTTAAATAATGATAAAGAATATTTTACTTTAGCATAATTTAATATCTACAGTTTTAATACAGAAAGTCATTTAAGTAAGAAAGGACATAATTAAGCCCTATCAATATACTGAACTGTTTATTTTTCAGATTAAAACATCACAAGTATTCTTGTTCTTTCATCTTGATTCTTGATTAGGCAATGTATTTGTTTTGGATTTTCATGGATATCTAATGAATGTTATCTGTTTAAATTAATCTTTTCTTTTTTCTCCCACTCCTCCACTGCTTTTTTTTTTTTTTTTTAAAGAACAATCTAAGAAGTTTTGGTATTACTGTACTTCCAGGTACAAACCCAGCAATATCTGTACTAGGAATAAACTCTCCTGTTCTCCTCTTCTTGGGAAATTAGAATCAAAACTTCAAAACTGAAATGGGAGTGTGTTTTCTTTTTTTTGTTTGTTTGTTTGTTTTTTTTTGGTAATGAAGCAGTTACTTTATACTTCTTTTGGTAGTTCCTATCTTCACCAAGACCCAAGACCTTTTCTACCATCTCTCTCCCAGGCTGCTCTTTAGACCCGATCAGATATTTGTCCATGCTGCTTACTTAAAGCAAATGCCCCTGGGGCCAGTTTTGGAAGGATTTGAGTTTCCTTGGATGTCTTCAGGTGGATTCCCTTCATTCTAGATCATCTCTGTTTCACAGCAGAGAATGTCTGTAGACAGCCATGGGTACATGCTGCCATTGTGTGCCACCTCCAGCTGTGAGCTGTGCTTCCGATTCTTTAGGTCATGGGGCCTGTCTAGATTGTACTTGATGTGGCCTCTTGCAATAAAAAGAAAGACAAGAACAACAAAATACATCTCTGGTCTGAACTCAGACTGAATTTAGATGCTTACCTGGTGCCACATGGATGTGAAACATTGGTCATAGCTTTCGCGGCAGAGCCTTTTCAGTATAAGCCTATCCATGAAGCAGGATCCCTGCTTGTCTGAGGTCCTTTTAATTTCAGTTTCCTTCAAAGAAGCACATTCCATTGTTTAAAAGGTACTTTCAATTTATGGACTTCACTCAGCTCCAAATAAGCAAACTTCAACAATGTATATATTTGTCCCTTTCTTTCCATGGACCTTCCTCTTCACACTTTGTATTCAGCCCCTTGTGTAGGTAGATTAGCTCATTACATCCAAGAGAAAGAGAAAAAGAAATGGTTTGAGTGTATTCAATAACTGTTCGATGTTATTAGTGGTCCCTAAAATGATGTTAAAAAGGATAGCATGCTTTCTATCATAACAAAAGCTGAGGTTGTTTGTTGTTGTTTAAAATACAAATAATAAGTAATTAATTTACTATTAAACTGAAAAGATCACATCTGATAGCAGTTCATTTTTTTTAGAGTTATTTTGCTCAGATCCTGTAAATCTACTTGTAATGCTGAATAAGAATGATCCATGGATTAAAAATCAGTGAGAAGCTTTATACAACACAGCAAATAAAATACAATAGTAACCTTACACTTCAGATACGGGATGAGTATAATCTGTGCAGCAGTCAAGATGGGCTAGATCTACATGGGCTAAGAGAAATTAATCAAAATGTAACGTAAGGTTTGGCCTGAAATCTAAAAATGCTTTGAAAAGTCAATAAAGGAGGCTTTATCCCCAGCAGGAGTAAATCCATCAGATAAAGTCATTGCAGCAATGTCCACTTACGTCAGTTGAAGATCTGCCCCAATGTTTGTAAAATTAATGGACTACACTATATTGCTTTCATTTTTCTGCTGATAGTCTGGAAAGGTAATTAGTACACAGCTGCATCCCCACAAGTATTGTCTAATATAACCTGGTTTTGCCTTGCAGCAATGTGTAAAAACATACAAAGAGAAGGTAAGAACTGGAGAGCTTGATTTTCCACAGCCTTGCATGTTGTATATGTGTACAACAGTGCCAAGTAAGTATAAACTTCTGCTTTCCCATTTTGTTACACAGAGGTGTGAGAAACAATCCAGAAGACCAAATATATATAAAAAATTTTATATAAAAGTTATATAAAAACTGATATTTCTTAACTTTTTTAGCTAAAACAAATAAAACTGCTTACTTGACAAATAAGAAGTGAAGGATTCAAAGAGGAAAACATACACCACTACACAAAATAAATATATTTCAGGGAGAGAAAAGAATCATGGATATGCTACATAACACTGAAGGTTTTTTATTTATTTTATTTTATTTTATTTATTTTATTTTATTTATGTTATTTTTATTTTATTTCATTTTATTTTTTTCAGTGTACTGAAATGCACTAACACAAGGAATTAATAAAGGAAGTCTATTTAATGTGAAAAAAGAAAAAAGAAAAAACACTGTTAACTCCAACTCACTTGAGAGATGAGCAATTCCTATCAAAGCAGGAAACAGTAAGTCCTTATCTCATAATTAAAGTGCTTGAGTAGGAAACAGCAAGGGAATATTCTAAATACAGTAGTATAGCTGTTAACTAAAGCAAAATGAAAAATATTATGGATATTAATTGTATAAATCAGTACAGAAAATTACCCCACACTTTGAGTCTAATTTTGACCCACTGACCTCAGCTGGACTGGTTATGTTTACAATGTTGATTAACAAGCCTTTTGAAATGAGAAGTGTAGAAAATAGACTGGTGTCTTCTTAGCGAAATTGATATTATGTAGAACCAGTGTTCCTCCTTAAATATGAAATTACAAATGGGATTTTCAAAGGAGACTAAGAGAATTAAGGTTTCCAGCTCCTGTTGAATTTTATTAGGATTTAGAAGTCTAATTCCCTCATGCTTCTTTGACAATCTCAGACTAAATATTTACCTCCTTTCTGCATCTCATGCCCTTTCTGCATTATTTACAACATTCAGAGATACCATTGCTCTCTGGAGTGTTCTGTGATTGTGTAGTACGTTCTCAACCATTTTATCTGCTTGTGCCCAGAACAGATAGCCAAAATTTGAAGGTGTACGGACTGTTTGTAGTAGCAGAAAATAAATTGGATGAAAGAATTAGGACTTTTAAAAAATTGATCCTGTTATTTACAAGCAATGTATATTCTCTCTGATTTCCCTAAAGAGAGCAAGAATGCAGCAAGTCCAACTCTTTACTCAGGATTCTCCAGATCACTTTCTAGAAGGACCCTGCCAGAAGGGTCACCTTAAGCTTCATGCTCCTACTGCTCCAGACCTTTTTTCTGCTGCCTACAGCTGCAGCCAGGTGCTGCCACTCATTGGCTACAAAATTGAGATGAGAACTCTGCCTTTTTATATGCTTATCTAGTCCACTTAAAAATTCATCTGTCTTCATCGCTCAGATTCCAGTTTTGAATATGATCTGTGCTCTGAGTGTTGGCTCTTTCACAAATGATATTAACTGCTTTTTGTGTTTATCCTGAATAAACAATGTCTTCTACATTCATCGTTTTCAGTTACAGTTCATGCAGCTAACTGCTTAACAAGGAAATCACCCATGTTCTCTTTTCCAGATGATGTCTTCTACTGAGTAATTTAACACAATCTTTCCAGAGAATGGAGTTGCATCTGAACCAAATGATTTATTATTTCCCCAAATTTATCTTAACTGACTGACTGTTTTATAACTTGTACTGTTTCTTAGGTTTTTGACTCTTTTTCAGGATCTTCTGGCTCCAGTGATTTATTGGGAATCATAGTCAGCCAAACCATGGATGGCAAAATGCTACATGCTGAGATTCCTTGCACATTACAGGTGCAAGAGGAAGGCTTGATCTAAGTGATTATAGGCAAAAGGAGTTCATATATTCTACATTTGACATTAAGAATGCGAAATTGTATTGCCCTCTAATTCAAGCACATTTGGCAATGGGTATTGGAACACATTATCAATAATAGTTATAACTTTTTTTTTTTTTTTTGTGAGATTCTACATGTCCACTTTTAAATCAGTTTAAGGAGATGTGTTCCTCAAATACCACTGGAACCTGGTTACATACCTTCTGTGTACTATTTTGAAAATATTTTTTTCTGTATATTACTCTCCAAACTGCTTACATGACTGCTTACAATATAGCCAGATCATTTCTAAACTCCTTGTTCTCAGTTTATAATTAAACAAACACGGTAAGTATATTGGCATTTTAAATTTTGCATCATAGCACATCTCTGTCTATTGGGATCTCATATTAGCAATCAACAGATATGGGAACAAAGCTACAAAATGTGGAGTTGAGTTAAATTGACTTTTTAGAATATCCCACTGAAAGTCTACGTAGTCTTTTTCTTTCTTTCCTCCTTAATAATCACTTTTACAATCTGGCATGAAATTGATATCAACAGCTGATATCTAGAACCTTAACAGGTTTCTATCCTGCTAATTCCCTTTGGGTAGACGTCAGCTTTCCTACAGCACTGTCTTCCTCCAAGGAGCAGCAGGGAACTGATATCAAATAATGTAACTTGTTGTCATTTTTCTGGTAAAGACCTGGAGCTCTGGTCATTTTACTAGCAAAATGCACATTTGTTTCAATGGGCCCTAGATGGAATCTGATTGGAATCCTTTCCTTAAAGAGACATCATGCACTTAGCTAACTTATAGTTCACAAAATTTAATGTTGCGTGTTTTGTATCTGATACACTAGAGGCAACTTTTCAAGTTCTTGCAGCTGCACAACCTAAATCTTGGCATAATCTAATAATATATCTTAGACAGAAATATGACCTCATAAAAGCAAAGTATTATGAACACTAAAGCTCTGCTATGTCTCAGTCAAAATATCTTTTTTTTTTTTTTTTTTTTTACTGTAGTATTCTACTCAGTATTCATGGATTAGAGTGTGATTAAAGAACCACTCTTGCTTTTGGTGTGCTGATTCAATAATTATTGTCTTTGTTTCTTTTAATATATGCACGAAGTTTCATTGCATGTAAAATATATCATGAAGCTGAGATAACAGTGGAGAGTGACTTCTTTCACAATGGTAGTAGCAAATTGTGGGTGGTTTTTCTATGTATATGAATATCAACACTGTGTTTACAAACTTATTTCAGCATCCCAGAAATGTCTCTCTTCTACATTAAAAGAGAGGGAAAAAAAAAAAACATACAAAAAAAACCCCACCCTTGGAATAACTAAGGTAGAGCAGGATAAAGAGAAAGCTACTGTGGCTTATAATTACTTGTATGCTTGGAGACCTCAAGGGACAGAACAACACGAAATATCTTCTGTGATTTTTGAAGACAAAAATATGCTTCTAAACTGCTTTAGCATTGTCTGGACTCCTTACAGGTATGAGCACCCAGAGCTGCTTCATTGCTCAGTCTTCTCTGACTTCTTTTTGGTCAACCACAGTACTAAGGTGTTCCTTGCCCTTTCCAGGGCACCTCCATATAACAGTTTAGCAGGACCCACAACAGGGTTCCTCCCACTCAGTGGGAGAGTTTTGCTTCTGCAGCACAAAGCCCATGTGCAGGCACTTCAGCATAGGGGGCACTCACCTCCATGCTGCCTTTTGAAAAAATGTGTTAAGATAGCAACAGAGATCAATATCAAAAGGACTGGAAATGGCAAGCAACTAAAATGCTTATCTGTTTCATTTCAATTATAATAGTCTATTTTAAAATAATAAGAGCAATAACAGTAATAACAGTAATAATAATAATAATAATAATAACAACAATAATAATAGAATGTTTTATGAGAATAAATACCTTGTGTGACACTACTTCATAAACATGGACATTTACAATCTAATGTTATGTGTATATTCTTTGTTGGCTACCAGCAGCTTTTTGGACAAAATGATTGATGACGAGAGCATAAGAAAAAAATGCCCTCTGATTCCTGTGTGCTGAGGTTCTGATCCAGGAAGTCAAACAGAGCCTAAATGGATGGTTCCTCCAGCTGCCTACCTTTTCTTCCTTCTTTCTCAGTGTGTACTTTATGAGTTTGGGAGATCCCTGCAATGATCTGACTCTTCTGGGGTCTTTTATTAATTGCTCTTCTCAGTACAAACTCTTTTTCTGCTCCAGATGTTCATGCACACTAGGAATATCTTGTTACAATTAAACCATACTAATCAGTACACACATCAGTTACTTTCTGTGGGATATCCATGTCTTTTTGTGTGTTTTTGTGTGTAAATCAGGTAAGGCTAAGGTTTCAAGAGAAAAAAAATGTGAAAAGTTTTTTATAGCATACATATTCATTACACACACTGGATATTTTTTCATTACTAATTTTCTCTTATTAAAACAGCAATTGACTGTGTCTAGCAAGACTATTTGTATTGATTTAAAAATAATAATGAAATACAAATTACAGCAGTTTCTGAGTTAATTGCACCTCTGACCCCATTTTTGACTGCAGTAAGGGTTTTCTGATTCGTCTTAGACACCTGGCCATCAGCCTTCTGGGACCAGCAGTCTTGCACTAGTTCTGTTCTCCTCTCTGTGGATTAGAGACAAAAATTGTTAAAGAATTGGGATCTTTCTATTCACTCTGACAACTTAGCAAGCCTGGTGTCAGGTAAGCATCTACACTCTTTCTTCCAGGATATGACAGCATAAAATAATGATCTCCAAAACAGACTGATTTACAACAGAAACCTTACAGAGAAAACAGATAATAAGAAAATAAACACATCTAAACATGTCCTCTTTGTCTGGGAGCTGACAAAAGACAAGATGCAGAACTTGACATGGTTAAGGCCAAATCCATAATAGGATTTATGCATCTGGATCCTCTTCAGTAGACTCCACTACATATGGGAGAGAATCAGTTGTTGACATAAAAGCCTTGCTTGGAGACACAGGGAATCATATCCTTCAGATGGGATTCAAAGTTTGATGTTCTTTTCAGAATGAAGGCAAAAGTAAGATGTGGTGTTAGCAGAGAAATGTTTTCACCATTCCCATTCCACACTCTAATTGTTAAAGAAGATTAAAAAGAAAAAAAAAAGGAAATAAGAAAATAAGATTTAACCTTTCTAGCATTCACCAGACCAGTTATTTTTCTTTATTTTTCTTCCTTGTTTCTCTTCCACTGAAGTGACAATATTGCTGCTGAGGAGTCCTAGGAAGATATTAGTCCCTCCATTCCTTCTGCCCCAATGGATACTGTGCACTATGATATAGTGCCATTTGAGATCATTCCATTTACACCCACTTAGTAGCTTGCCAGTAGACCCATTAATACTTGTCAAGTTGTGTGTGTCTCTCAAAACTAGGAACCCCAGGAGTGTGTGCCTGCTTTTTGCTGCAATTCTGCCTAACATCCTAAGGCCCACTGCAGGAGGTATGTGGTCATATTGCCTCACACCAGGGTTTTGTTTACCTCTAAGAAGTGTACCTGCATACAAGAAGACAGGTTTTGCCAGTTGCCATACAGAGGTTTTGCAGACTACCACGTCTGTGTACCCCAAGCAAAAAGAAAATAGGGTAGAATAGGCAGAGTAGTAGCACAACTCAAAACCCTTCATTTCTTGACTGGTATTATTCTTTCCTCTTTTCTGCATCCCCCACTAGTAGACTGCAGGAAGCAATGCCTTGCTGGAGAACTTACAGTAATATTTTCCTGAAATAACAACAGATGCAACAGATGTCTTGTACAAATGCTTAGAAACGGCATAGCTGAAAACACCTTACTCCAGCATATATCAATAATGGGGATAGTCTTATCCACTAGAGTGGCTGCATGAGCTTGGTTTGAAAGAAGTTCACACTTGCAGGATTTGGAGTGCTGGAAGTTATAATAGGGGTGGACATTAGTTAATAACCCTTCTGGAAACTCTTGACTGGAAACTCTTGACTGGAAACTATGACACCCTTCATCTCCTGGGCTAGGAAGCAAACAATCAAAGGTTTTGCTTGAAAGGTTTTTCTTTGTGTCAAAAAAAGTGCTAAATTCATGTAAAATCTAAAGAGTAAGAAGTTGTCAGTGATGTCTGGATTTAGGATGTGGTGGAAATACAGTCAGGGTGGTAACAGCAAGGAGACTGACAGAGCTTCTAGTTACTTCTGCCTTCCTCATATTCATTGCATAGCTCTTGACTATGCAATGTCAAGAAAGCTGCTGACTGTCAGATCAGGCAGCATCTAACTGAATAACTGGTTACTTTTGCTAGGTTTATCCCCAACCATTTGATTCAAAGAAATTAAAAATAGACAGCCACTGAGATCAGCTTATGGTTAATATGCTTTATTATTAAAATCTTTCATCAAAGTGCAGTGGGAGACGAGGCCTACCTCAGCTTGTTATCTGTGTTTATACTTTATAAATGTTGTGTATAGCTTTATTACCATCAAGAAGAAGGAAGTAGTCTAGTGTTAATGGTAAAAATTAAGCAGAGTACAAAGAAATACTCTCTTAAGCATCCTTTTTTTTTTTTTTTTTTGGATCTGTTTTATTTGCCATAGATACTCATTTTTTTTTCCAAAGCAGTCCTAACTCATGTTAGGCTAACTTCAGGATTTCTATTTTTAATTGTTTACAAAAACCGCTCATTAAATTTACTTCAGATATATCAACATTTATCATCTATATTGGTGATATTATTAAATCTTAACCTTTAGAAGGCTTATTAAACATAGGTAGCATTCATATGCAACCCATTTCATAATTCTATTTTCTTTTCTATTCAGTTGATAATTCCATTAGCTTTTTTAAATAACAGGGTTTTTCCGATAAGCATCCACAATTCAGTGATGTACTAAGAACACTTCTTAGACCTGTGTTTTCCATTTTTTGTTTTCTAAAAATCAGACTATGAAAAAGGCCAGAAATCGAGGCAATTTCATAACATATATAAGTACTAAAATAAGACTGCATGATATTTTAGAGAAAAAGTCATTTAAGGAATTTGGCAGTGGATGGAGAAGAAAATTCCAGATGGACTTTCCAGCTATGGATAGGAACCTTTAGTGTTCCAGTAGCTCTTAGAAAGACCTTGAGATTTCAAAGGCACAATCTATTTCCACACATCTTGTTGTGCTGACAGATAGAAAGGAATGAGATGGAAGACGATTGCACCATGACTGACAGATTTTTCCTTTAGAAGCATGTCTTCCCTTTCAGTCTCTTTCCCACCTCTAGCTGAAGTGCACTGGATGTGCAGTGAGCATGCAAATCCCAATACCCATTCCAATGCTTCACTGTCGCATGTGAGGGAGAGAAGTTATGGCAATGTGCTGATTCAAAAGATGTGGCATGAGAAGTAAATATAGAAGTGGACCGACAAATAAGTGCAAAAGGCGTAACTGCAGGCTCTATTCTCGCTGTCCTGTTTGATTCTCTTTGAGACTTTTTGTATTAGTGGTATGCAGCAAGCTCTGAAATTGTTCTAAATTAAACTATTCCTGGAACAGAATCTGTGACATTTCCTCTCTCTGTTGTCTACATCTCCTAAAGATGGAGAATCTCTGTGTTCTGATAATTGATTCAAGGACTGAATACGCATTTAAGAGACACCAGACAGAATTTCATAACTAGGAGGGCAGGATGCTCTCTAGTCCCAGATGAATCAGATGTGATTCCCAGATCATGTAGGTCATCACTGAACTACAGAAAACAGATTGTCTCTAATATTTAGTCTTTCTTTATGCTTAGTTCCTGAACTATTGATGAGATTGACTTGAACAAGAGGCACAGAAAGTTCCAGATCTGACAGGTGCCTGAAGATTGTTCCTTTCTGCCATGAAATTGTAGAAACTGTCTCCAAAATCCTCCAGCTGAGGAGGATACCAAATGCTAGACTAAGTGAAATTAAGGACACCACACATAATATTTTTACTAATTTATACTGCATCTAGAGGGTGGAAGACTAGCAATATCTAAAATTTGTTTTCAGTATCCTCCACAGGTAAATTAGATTAGCTGTGCTCATAATTCCACTGTTAGAGGAACAGCAGCAGAAAGGAATTGAGGTAGGGTGATTGTGTTTTTTATCAGGGCTTGGTGATGTAGTACAGTAGGATATATGCATGACCAAACTTGCTGTCAAAATTTTAAAATCCAGGATACAAATTGGAGTGAGTGAGAAACTCCAGACAGTGAGGATCCTAAGACTGGAACTGGTTATAGGATGCATACTATATTAGAAAAGAGAAACTCTGGCTGGGTTATTTAGTTTAGTTTTCATGAATTTTGAAAGGAAAGAGTAGAATAGTTTCTTTAGATCTCAGAACTGCTAGTCAATGTCATTAAATATGCTTAGTAATCAATTGGTATATATGATTGCATCTTGCCCTCAGTTACGTGACAACTTCCCTTTTAATTAGATGGGATTGCACCTGTGTAAGTAATGATACAATTGGGCCTATAATATATAGTAAATACTCAATATCTTTGCCAAAAAATCATTTAGTT
Source organism: Cygnus atratus (assembly GCF_013377495.2). NCBI lineage: Eukaryota > Metazoa > Chordata > Aves > Anseriformes > Anatidae > Cygnus > Cygnus atratus. The sequence goes on from NC_066365.1 coordinate 59,422,664, forward strand.
GCATAATTTAGTGAATGTTAAATAATTATTAGGAACATATTTACTGAAATTCAGTTGTTCAACATCTATCTTCATGCAAATTATTGTTACACTTCAATAAATATTCATAGTAATCAGTGTGTATTTAATTAACATACAATAACTTTCTCATTAAGTCTGAGTTAAATCCTTTTAAGGGGGGAGCATTTCATTTAAAGTGTAACTGGAAATCTCTCTTTGGAAGATTACATAATTAATCTTATTTTCAGTTCCTAACCAAAAAAAAAAGGGCAGTTGATGGCTATGAGGGATTGTCTACTCATAGGATACGATCCTATCCTTTGATAAAAATACAGCCAAAGCATTTGAGCACAAAGCAAGAAAGAATTAACAAATGTTTTATTTAGCTTGTCTGTGATTTAAATGATATCAAAATAATTTATTTGTATGTCACAGAAGTTTTGAAATGAAGTAACAGAACAGTACAATTTAGAATATTAATTAAAAAGTTACTAATGATTTTAACTTACACCATGTAGTAAATCAGGCTGAAGATAAAAAGTGATGACACCTTTACAAAACACTTAAAGTAATTCCATCACTCTCCTTTTCATTCAGTTTTCACCTTGTTTATTTGCTTAATGCTTTGCTTGATCAGAATTATTATTAAAATGGGTTACTTTTTACAGTTGTTTAGTTTTCACCTTTTAATCAGATTAAGAAAGATTCAAATGTTATGCTTTCCTTATTGCTATTTTGTTTTGTGTAGAACTCTGTAGACTCTATTGTGGAATAAACTAAATGTTCTAGTACATGTATGAAAGAATAATTTTCATATTCCAATAATTTGAGATGTACCTTTTTTTTTTTTTCTTCCAAAAATCAACAAGATTTTTAAAATAGTCTCCATTCTCCGTTCAAACAAAGCAAAGTCATTTCAAATGTCTTTCAAAATGTCAAGTGCTAAGATGTCCTGGAATACCCTACTGCATCATACGTGGGACATCTCAGTATGAGATAATGTTCCAGTCCTCCTGGTATGGACAAGAAGTTTTAATTTTAATGCCCCAGCCTCAACATTCTAAACTCAAAACTAGAGTCAGTCCTTCCTTTACAATGAAAACTCAGTCATTCCTATCAAGAGGAACAGTTTCAAGTGGGAGAAGCTGAAAAATGCCAGTATCAGAAGAATTATTATCTTTGTGGATAAGGTATTCTCCTGCATATAGTAATGCAAGGATTCCAATCCATCCTGCAATTAATCCAATTATTATCTCCACTAAGTAATGTCCTATTATAGGACACATTAGCTCATAGCTGATATTTCCCATTGTGTTTGAGGAAACTTTTTGCAAAGTATTCTTCACTGAAACTGATACATCCATGCAGAAAGTTGTATTTTTGCTGAACTAGACTTTTTCAACACAAAATATCAACCAGAAAATTCTCTAAAAGGTAATAAAAGCACCTTTTGAAATTGCTTCTCCCTGTTTTGCTTTCCCCTCCTTAGGAAAAAGCAACTGTGCAAGTTGAAATAGTTATACAGCCACACCCGGGGGTGCAGATATACTGAGAATAGATGAAGCTCTGTGGATGTGGATCTTGCTCCTGCAAGCAAAATTTTTCTGTAATTTGCAGTGACACAAGTTTTGCAGTAGCAGTAAGGACTTCATTTGCCCTCCTCAAGCTGGGGCCCTCAGACACACTCTCTCCTCTATCATATAAAACTTTGAATCTTGAAGTTTCTGTGCACAGAAGAGCAGGAAGCATGTGAGTCTGCTGTTCCAAATATCCTATTGTCTGAACATGAGAAGTCCTTCTCTAAGAAGAATGAGATGAATTTGAAACCCACTGTGTAGTAGGGGCAACTGGGCTTTCAAATTTACTCAGTAATTGTTGAAACCACTCAATCAATCTATATGAAAGGTTAAAACCAAGACCTTGTTAAACTGAAAAAAAAAAAAAAAAAGAAAAAAAAAAAGTGAATCTAGGTTAGCATGAACACCCTTAATAAAAGGTTTATTTTTTTTCAGTCATATTGATCTAGAAGTAGGGGCACAAACCAGTTGTGCAAGCACAGGCATACAGTGACATACAAGATGATTCCTAACTGCCAATCCAGAATGGTGCAGGGTGCTGGGTCATATCTGCCACTCCCATAAAGATATCGCTGGTAGCCCAGGATGTATCAGATGGTGCTAAATGCCACTGTTCAGGGAGGTGAATCACTTCCAAACACTGTGTATTTTCAACAGAGTACCTAAGAAGAAATATCTATTCTGCATTATATTTGTCTACAGAGGAATCATGACAGATCTATCAAATGAACACATAATCTGTAAGGTATAGAAGGTTTTGAAGGGTTCTGGTGAAGGGGAAAGGAAGAGAGGAAGAAAGAGGTTTTTTTCTTCTTTTCCTGTCAACAAGACAGCAAAACTTGCCAGACTTGGGAACTGGTGAAACCTATCTCACACCTAACAAGCACTAAGTGTTTCTGCCCAAAGACTTAGTTTGTTTCCAGCTCACCCCTTCTTCAAAGGCAGATTAATTTTTCTGTGTCTATAACTCTTCCGACCTGCATATATAATAATTTAAATACTACATTCCAACATGTAAACCTTTTCCAGGGCTCTTGCTTGCGTTTTTATTTTTTGTCAGTACTCATCACTGTTTCTTTCAAAGAGACTATGAAAACTACCTTAGTTTAGGGACTTCATTCTCCCTCATGCTTTGTTTAATTTCAGTCCTCAGATTACCTTTACACCACAAATGTATGGAATTTCCCTATTTTTGATGCTGAAATGAGTTAAATTGTCAATAAGAACTCATGAATGTGAAGCTCATTCTAAGTTTTCTACATGAAGGAATTTTGTGGTTCTCATCAGAGTATTTTAACATGTTGCTCCTTGTGTTTAGATTTGGCCAAACTGAGAGTCATGTTCCAGATGCAATTTGTAGTTCTTCTGATTTTCTTTCCTTTATTACTCACTTCTTTGTTCCTGTAGCATGTGAACCTTTCACTGATTTTGAAATCAAAGTGAGAAAATTCAGATGAATAGGACAAGGCTTTTAAAATGCATCTCACTACATTATTTATAATAAATTTCCTTTCCAGACCTCATCACATAGATTATATAGAGCAAATAGGCTGTGTGCTTTGCACTGTATTTCACAAATGAGATAACCGAAGAAAACTCAATAAGAACATAAAATAAGACTAATTTAAATTATATAACAAGTATAAAAAGAATGTTGAAAATGTCTGTGATACTTAGGAAATGAGTTTCGTAACTCATTGGAGACTCTCCTGCTTTTGAGTTACTTTCCTTCCTTATCTCTCTAAAACTGATTATGATTTTCCTCCCTATATTCACTATACTTATCTTCTTTTGTGCAGAAGAGTGTGTGTACATGTAGGAGGACATACATTTGTGTTTCTATATTTATGTATGCAAATAGCATACATAATGCTACCACCAATTCTTCCTCCTTCTTGAATCAGTGTGTTATCGCTTCACCAGACTAACAAATTAAAAACAATTTCCAATTTCTTTCACAAATACCTAGTGGCTAAACATTATTAATGCTTTTGTCGGACTGGCATAAATTCAAAAATTGCTCAGTTAGGAAAGAGGAATATAAAGCATCGATTGTTTACAATCAGTTTTTGTAATCTATATTTTCTTCATGGAGGTGAAAGTTTATCTCACTGTATAACAGCAGTTATAATTTCACCACAACTATTCATCAAAACCGATATTTTGGAGCTGCAAATCATTGCTTTCTGAGGCTAGAAAGTAAGCAAGCTGCTGGCCTTTCTTTTAATACCCTCCTTTAAAAAAATAGCTGCCAGCAAGTTATAGGTTTATCTCATATATGTGAGAGTACTCCAATAAATCACTTCTGCTCGCAGCAATCATAGATTATGAGGCTTTTATAATCATGGAATAAGCCCAATAGTCCACTGCTGTTCACAGAAGATTGAAAATCACTGTGTATTATTCTCTTTATGTGGATGAATGAGCCTCTTGTTTCTCAGGGGCTGTCGTTGCATTTAGCCATGCTGTTGGTATGTACCTTGTATATCAGAAATGTTTCCTACAAGTTGGGAAACATTAGGGCATTTTGTCAATTTCTGACATCTTTTCCTATGAAAGAATGAAGTGCATTTCAGGTGTTTTAACTCCCTAAAATCGTTCTTTCTGTTCTCCTTTCTTTTTCCCCAGGTACAAGATAATCTTCTATAAAACAGTGTTTTGAAGTGCTTTGACACTGCAAGAAGTACATGAAAGCCATTGGAACGAAGTCTGTGAAGGAAGTTTATCTTAATTCTCTCTTGGAACAATTATGGCTATTAGATACACGGATACTTTTGTATCCTTAAAACCACAATATTTGTAGAGCAATGATTAGAAGGAGTTTCTTACTGGAAATAGATCTAAAACTATGGTTTTGATGACATCTTTAGCAAAACATTTGTGCTATGAGCAAGATAATGATGACAGATATCAAGGTCAGTGTAATTACTTTCTGTATTTGGATTAGCATTACCCTAGGTGTTACATGCAAACTATCTACAAGCATCAGTCTATTGTTATCCTTTCTTAGGAACAGACCTTCTTACTTTTACATTATGAACATTAATGTATGCACCAAAATAAGATTTAGTTCCTTTTTTTTTTTTTTTTTTAACTTGAAGATGCAGTAGAGAAAAAAAAGAGAAAGGAAAAAACAGACCAAGGTTGGCTTTAAAGCTGCAGATATGCAAACTCAGAAAAGCAGACTGCAAAAATGTATTTTATCCAAGAGAGCTGGATTGCAGAAACTAGCTAGCATTTAAAAAAGAACTGGTATGTCAGGTTCCTATTTACATTTCTGATACTCCTGAAATTAATAGATAGCTATTTGCTTTAATCTTTCCGTATCAGCCACAAACTGCTTGTATATGTTGTATCATAATAATTCTGATAGGAATAGAATTTTATTTTAGTGACATTGAGTTTCTAAATTTCAAACACAAGTTATTGGATGGGAACTATGCTTGAGGGTGATATAAAAACCTTATGTAAACAGTGCTTCAGAACTATATATATGTCTTGACTGGACTAAACCAACAGGGGTAGTAGCATGCATATTCAAAAGCACACATAAATGAAAAATATTTCAGAGCTACAGTAACATGATCTTCTGAGCTGTAAGTAAAATTTTATATGATAACAGAAGACAAGGTTAGTAAAACAAGCCTTACTCCTTCAGATTATTTGTTTAATGCTATTCAGTATCTGGACACAATAAACTCGGTGCCTCCCCACCCCTCACCCACAACGGATCTCCTTCTGAATTATCTGTCTTTGAAATTACTCATTTTTTCCTCCAGCTGTGTTGCAATGTTCAGCTGAGGCTATAAATAAACAGCTCTTTCAAATGTCATTGGCTAACATCATCCTACGCATGGAATAACACTTCCAAATTTCTATTGCATTGTGAACTGGATGTTCCTGGCTTAAAATGTGTGCAGCTTGTGGTAATTTGGTATCAACACTCCTGAGTCCATCAAGTTTTACAACTTCTGCATCATCACTCACAAATTTAAATCTTCTGCCATTTTCATACAGTAAAGTCATGATAAAATGATTCTTAAGCTACAAAGTGAAGGGAAAAAATACTCTTTTTCTCAGTGGTGACAGCTTGTCTTTCTCTATTTTTCATCCAAACAAGTAGAACGCTGTAAATCCTGTCCAGAAGACACAGACTGGAAGAATTAATCATAGGTTTGTTTATGAGCTGTTTGGAACAGATTAAATGTTGTGTTGACAACACAATTTACAAATTATCAACATCAACAGAAGCATAGCACCTGATCCTGATGTCAAGGTAAGCAGACCTGGGAGCTGACCAAAGAGCTAAGCCAGTGTAGTAAATTCCAAATCAGAGCCTTTGAGGATAGTCCCTAAAGTCTAGTACTTGCACCCAAGCTTGTTTGCTATCAGTCAAAGACCCCACAGACAAGGAATGCTCGCTGTGGAACTAGTCAGCATGAATGTTCAAGTGGATCAGTGCAATGAATGGGACAGTTTTCCCACTACCTAGAGAAAAACATATGCCCTGAAACCCTCCAGCTCCCTTCATATAGCAGTTTGATGTTAGTGAATAGTTTATAGATAAGCGTTTTATTACAACATTTAGGCTCCAGTTTTTGCTAGCACTTGTGTGGATACAGAAAAACTAAAAATCTCCATAAACATAACCCAACAATGTACCCTTGTGCCAAGACAGCCAACAGCCTCCTGGGCTGTGTTAGGCAGAGGATTGCCAGCATTTGAGGGAGATGATCCTTCCTCTCTGTTCAGCACTGGTGAGACCAGATCCATTTCTCAGGTCACCACTGTGACAAAGATAGGGGCTTACCAGAGTTAGTCCTGCAAAGAACCATGAAGGTGAATAAGGGATTGGAGCGTCTGACTTATGAGGAGAGGCTAAAAGAGCTCAAACGGCTCAGCTGCAAGAAGAGATGACTCAGGGAGATCTTGTCAATATTTACAGATACCTGGTATGGGGGAAGTAAAGAAGACAAATTCTTCTCAGCGGAGGACAGTGAAGAGTCAAGGGGGAAATGGGCACAAACTGAAATACAGAAAACCCCATTTGAACATTAAAAACTTTTTTTACTGTGATGGTGGTGAGACACTGGAACAGGTTGATCAGAAAGGTTGTGGACTTCTCCTTGGAGACATTTAAATCCCAGCTGGACATAGCTCTGAACAACGTTCTCCAGGTGACCCTTTTTGGAGAGAGACATTAGGACTAAATAGTATTCAGAGATGCCTGCCAAGCTCAGCAGTTCTGTGATTCTGTCTATCTTTCTTAATTTGTCTTTCCTCCGTGTTCCATCAACTAAGTGCAAACTTCTGTTTTTGTAATAGGAAATAGATTGGTAAGTGGAACAAGCACTTTTTTTTAAGAGATAGCTGAATATAATACTGACCCTGAACATTTCCTGTTATCAGGTCTTCCCCCAACACCTTACCTTTCCCTCCCCACTATTTTCCTGCTGAATCTTTTGTTGTTTGATTACACAGTTGTAATGCAAAACAAAATGAAAGTTCAGCTCATAAACAGACTCTAGATTTTACCACAATAGCAGTCAAGAATAACAATGACAAATAAAAGAAGAGGTAAAACTGTGCAGGTGACATTTGAGAAAATCTTCTGTATTATATACAAATAATATATTTATTTTTCTGCTATTTCATGTTACAGCATTATAGCTATAGCTATACAGCATTCCACAGTGGAATCGAGGGACTCTAGTACCACATGCCACAGTTTTGTGTTGTCAGCACAGTCCTTGATTATGCCAAAATTTTTTTTAAGCAGTTGCTACGTGTTATATCTCAATGTCCACAGTACAAGGAACTGTGAAATTTGAAAACATTAAGGCTGATGTTTCTCCATGACGCAAATGAGATCCCAGTCCTTTAAGGGTTTGTACTTGCAATACTCTCCAAACTACCCAGTTACAGTACTGGTGCCAGGTTTTGCTTTCAGAGACATTGCAGGGGAGTTACTGAAGGCTAACTGCACTATTTCAATGAAACAGAATCTAGCTGTATCTCTGAAAGAAATGAAACTATAGGCTTTCAAAAGTCTAAAATGGAAATCCATCTTATCATATTTAATTATATAATTTGTATGTACACATATGTTTATATAGAAATCCATAATACATCTTTACGTACTTGATATACATATGATATACATATATATACACTTGATTTATATATAGTGATACACAGTGTTTTACTCCATCAGATAAAATTGACAGGACTTTTTTTTTTTTTTTCAAAATTAAGACCTGTTCTTAAAGTGACTGGTGGTGACTCACTAGTTGATGAGTACAGACAGAGACTGGATTTCCACTGAGTAACATTGACATCAGATGAAAAGAAGAAATAATATTTTTAAGGCTCTTAGACTACAGAAGAAGAAACAAAACTATGACTAGCGTGATTCTCTATGAGACATCATTAACTGCTGAACATGGGGATCCAGAGACCACCTTTCTGGAATAAATCCAAGGGTCATACCTTCCTGTATCTCAGAGTTATAAAGGGTCTCATAAGATCGTTCCTGGAACTCCCCTTTCCACTTTGGTTCCTCTGTTGTGTTGTTGTTGTGGTGGATTTTGTTGTTGCTGTTTTTTCCGTAGAAACAAAGTTTTAGTTACTGGATCTGAAGATCTATTGTTTTTTAACATGTCATGTTACTTCAGCGTCTGATCAGAAACTGGTATTTCAATGTCTGATAGTTTCTCATCTTCCCCTCTTCTCCCCTCCCCCCCCCCCCATATTATTATTTCTATTGTGATTAAATGAGTGATTTAAAAATAATTTTAATTAGCTAAAGTGCAGCAGTAGCACCTACCTATGGTAATTTAGAGTAGGATACACCCAAGTATGTAAGAGAACTGTGCACTAACCACATCTGACTAACAAATGACGACATTTGCCTTAGGTGGAAATTCAGGATTAGAGGGACTCTGGATGATATAAGGAGAGGACTGAGGATAGGACTACAGTCAGCAAGTCAGCATTAGTGACAACAGATTTTTGTGTATGTCTATGTTTATCAAAACCACCAAAGTTCTAAAACAGCCTCCAAGATGATGGACTGGATTTTCATCACCTGACAACTAGCTTGGCAATGAGTATTCAGTATTTATTAAAGGTTGAGAAGAAAAGGAAGAGTGCCAGGAGGATTGATTTGCTTCATCTTCTAGACATTCCTATACAAACAACATGAGACTCATTAAAAATACTAGCACTTGAGAATTTTGCTGTACTCTGCAAATTGATTCATTCAAGAAGTGCTGTATTTCTCATTGTCTAAATCCATTCATTTGCAGGAGGTGCGGTATTTCTCATTGTTTAAAGCAATTCATTTGCATCTGCTGAATACTCCCATGCTACAAGATGCTTAAATTGTGAAAAATAACCCCTTTCTTCATGTTACTGGCACTGTACTGCAAGCAACAGCATACAAAATAAGCCATGATGCAAATTATTTCATTAGGTTATTAGATTCTTAGAGATTAATATTAACAACAGACATTGCTCCATGTAACAATACGAGCTTTTCATTGCAACAGCTAGTTTTAAAACGGAATGTTGTTGTCCACCTTATCATTTAGTACCAGATGTGAGTAATAAGAAAAGCACGTCCTCTATCCAACAGCTGGGAATCCCAGCTTCATAGATAAGAGAGGTTGTGTTAGTTTTGACAAAAACTGAAATGTCCTGAAAATTTTTCTAGGAATAATGGGATCTATATAGAAATGCAAAGGACGATTCAACAAATTTGTACAACTATTAATCTTATGTTTTAAGCTCATTTTGGAAAATGTGGCCCTAATTCAGGTTTCTTGTAACTTGCAGTTTCTTGCAGATTTCTGAATAGTTGTATGTGGATATTCTTTGTCATTAGAAAAAAATTAAATTCAGTGATCAGAATGCCAAAAATAATTGCTTCAAGCTGAAGCTTATAGAGTAATATATTGGCATTTTGGGATGTAGAATTAAATGTGTGAAACTTAAATGCAAATCTTTTTAGTGGAGTGAGTGGAAAAGGACAGCTACTGTACATGTTAAGATGTCTTTTCAGCTTTTTTTTTTTTTAAAGAAGGAATATGACATATGCATTCTTTTCTCTAATTTGTAAAGTTTTAGAGAATTCCTAGTCACCACAACCTGAAATCCTTGAAAATGTAACTACTTACACTGGGACTGAATATATTCTCAGCTGCCACCATCCTTTTCCCTTCTTGGCCAAGGGATCCTAACAATGTCATAAAACATCTCAGCCCCTGGCATTTTGGTCCAGCTTCAGCAATGCATTTTGCCTCTCAGAAGCTCATGAAGAGACATTTGATTATAGCTTGGAAAACAAACAAACAAAAAAACAAAAAAACAACAACAACAATCCTCATTAAATTTAGGGACTAAATGCTCCACATTTTTTTTTCCAAAATTGATCTAATAAGGCCCAGGAAAATAAATCTTTCTGCTTAGATGCGTTTTCCCAGTCCTCCACAATGTTTTCAAGAATTGTTAGTACAAAAAGAAATGCAGACAAATACAGATGATGATATGGTTCCTAGAGATGGTTGTTGAAAAGGTATCTATACTAAATTTATTAAATATCAGTTGCTCTGTACACTACTACAAGGCATCCCTGAATTACTTGTAGAGCAGCAGTTTGTGACCAATGGTCAATCTGAACTCACCCTTTTTCCTCCCAAATATTAACCAGAAAATCTTGAATAGCTCTCAGTTAGGGTCTTATAGTATAAAATAAGTATTGAAAGATGCCAGAGGAACACAAAATGCTGCATGAAAGGGCAAGGCACTTTCCTAAGGAACGATTTACCATCTTATTACCTAAATATTTACTGTCTTATTACCTGAAACAGAAATGGAAGCAGAAACTAGGCTGTGGTCTGCTCCTGTCAGCAGTGTGGTGTGAGGACTGCTCAGTGCAGCTATGAATAAGGAGACGATGATGTGCACTAAAAAGTAGGAAACTGAAAATTGCATTAGGAAAATGCAGTTGTTTTATACAGCATTCTCACTCATAGCTGGTACAGGGAACTGTAAAGGAAGGTTAGTACGTCACCTTACATTTTGGAAAAAAAATGGGGCTTGGAGGAAAGAAGCAGCTAGACTAAGTCCTGAATTATGGCTGCTGCTGGAAATAAAACCAACTGTTTTTCTATTATTGTAAAAATCAGTAAGCTTCTAGAATTCATATGTTAATAGATGGATGCTGTGAATATGTTGTAAAACACAGAACTAAAGGTTAAGTATCTTCAAATAGATAAGAAATGTGAATTGCTTACATTTTTACAAATCCTTATGTGACTGCTTATTAAGCTTACCACAAAACCTTTATATTGGGAAGTGTTACTTGGGTTGCAAAGTCCAGTAGCTTTGAAAGATAGTAGTTACTCATTTTTATATTTCTCAATATTTTTATTATAAAAGATTTTTCCTAAGAAAGAGAAGCTTTCCTAAGAATGCTATCACCTGTGTAGCTTGTAGCAAGTATTTGAAATACAGCAATAGAAAAATCTCAAGCTATACAAATGCCTTTCCTTTCTCTCTTAAAATTCCATTTGGGTTTAGCTGAAGTATCAATTTCAATTTTTTCATCACTTGTTTTTTAAGAGGAAATTCAGCTTTTTGCAGAGCTGTTATTTGACAGTGTACATTTTAAAGGTCTGGACCAAGGCTGCTAACAACGCACCAGTAGGTAAAATAACAGGCATGGTACTTAACATGCTTAGGAATGAGGGGAATGCAGGGGAAATTTGGCTAGCCTTTTTTTCTGATTGCTCACTCTACCTGACACAGTTGTGCTAGGAGTCACTTTTCATTGGCAGCTGATTGACAGCACCAAAATACCTGCTCCCATACTTCAAATCTGTGTTGTAATGGTTAAGGAGCTATGTGAAAGACGTTGTAATTGCACATAATGCAAATTTAGAACAAATATTTTACTGGTTAGATGAAAAAACTATGTTAAAAGACCATCATTTGTTTATAGTAGTGAATACCAAGAAGGATTAGGAGCACTGAATTTATAGTTGCCAAACATCCTTGATGGAGGCCTTATTCACATTCTGAGATATCAAAAGCACATGCAGAGAACTCCTGTCTCTTTCAGACCCATGAAAGTGCACAGGTGGAGCACAATTAAGATCCTATGGATGATTACATCTGGCATTTTCTGGCTGCTTAGTTTGGCACCACAGACAACTTCTTTTTAAATATATGCTTTTAGTGGTAATTATAATAGTTAAAATTACCTGGTTGCATTTTGATGCATTTTATTAAATATTTGAAGATATTGATCATCTGTCTAGCATTTCATAGTGTGATGATGAATTGAAGAGGATCACTGAAATAAAAAAATATTTCTTATTTATGCTTCTTGCTTCCCCAGCCTTCATCATTAAAAAAATAAAATATATATATATAAAAAAAAGTGTCCTGCTGAGTCTGTTCCTTATTCCTGAGATGTGTTTCAAAAGACCTCCACTCAGGGATAAAGGTTCTCCCGTGCGGAGCAGCTTGCAGGATAGATGCTTTTGATTGTACATTTTATGGAGAGGATGTTTCCTCCATAGCTTTTTGATAGCAGCCTGGCACACTTCAAACACCATGGCAATATAAATGAGGAAAATAAATCAAAGGCATTTGGGGAAACTACATTGGGTATAAATTTTGCCTTTGGATATTATAAATGCATGAAACTAAAATAGATGTCAGAAGTGTGGTGTGAGTATCCACAGGAATTATTCAACTTTTAAATTATTAATTGCACATAACAATTAGTTAAGCAACAAATGGATTTTTAAAGATTATTCACAGTGTAAAATAACCTTTAACAAAAGTTCAGGGTGTTATGTACCTTTTTAGTCATGATCTCCAAAAATTTTCATAAGGTGCATTACAACTTGTTACCAAAGAGAAGACCAAGTGCTTTTTACATTAAGGAGTTGTTGTGGTTTAGCCCGGCTGGCAGCTAAACACCACACAGCCGTCCTGAAACCAGGACAGGAGTTCACTAAGCCTATATGTAAAATATATTAACAAAAAGTGGAATTATACAGATATACTGAGAAGGAAATAAAGGCTATTTATTCATTATTCAAAATTATCAATCAAAATTCAGATGAGATCCTCTGTCTTTCAGTAATATCTTTTAGTAATATGATACTTAGTAATATGGCTTTTTTCTTCTTCCTCTAAACCTCTGTGCTTTCATGCACCACTGTTATAAAAGAAAGAATATTTCAGGTCTTCTTGTCAGGATACACACTATGCATTTGGAGACAGGGTGTTTTTTTTTCCTGGAGCATGTTTAAACTTTCTCAGAATTTTTAATGTGCTGGGTATAGTATACTAAAACCCAAACAAATCAAGGAAGCTTCAGCTGTAAAGGTTAGCTCCCTTATGGTCCACTAGTGGCTCAAAGCAGGGTATCAGCTTAAAGTATGGATAAGGTGGCCTTCCTGTCCAAAGCACTTCACTTGAACTGACTCTGTGCTGCAGGGCTACCTACCCTCAAAATGGACTAATGCAGCCATCCGTTCAGGAACTGCTTTGACTTCAGAAGCTGAGCTTCTCTGTTTCTACCCTTTACACAATTTTTACATCATGTTTCAAGTGACCATTTCTAATAAAAAGTAATTTTAACCAAGCTATTAACTATAAGTCATACATTTATATGAACTGAAGCCAACCACCTACATCACCTGAGAAAAACTGATTTCCTAATTGTTTTTAAGCAAGGAAAGGATGTGGGGGGATGATAAGGAAGAGAGGTCATTTCACAAAGGAATTCAAAGTAAATTCGTTGCATAATTGAGATGTGTATTAATATTTCCTCTACCTGTCTTCTTTGACATCTTGATATCTTTGACAGAGGATGCAAGAATTACAAATATGCCAATGCAGATCAAATTTGCTATTTAACTATCTAAAGCACTATCCAGCAGAGTACTAAATGGGCCCATTTTCCATTCTTTCAGCCCTGGCTCTTTTAATTCCTATTTGCTTTTTCTGTTTCTTCATCTTCTGGTTAAAGCCTCAGCTCTGCTTAATTACTGATGAAGACACAGCCCTAGTCCTCAAGAACTTATGTTCCAGTTCAAGATAAGCTCCAACAAGAGAATAACAGACAGCACGAGAGAGAGCAAGGCTAAGGCAAGACCCTACCGAAACACACATATGCACTGCTATTTCTGTGCATAGTTTGGTGGATACCACTCTTTCCCTTTTTAAAGAATAAAGGGACACAGAATCAAAATTGGTATTTCTTTATTCAGTGAGAGAAGAAAGAAAATGAATAGAGCCCTTCACTCTCTCATTCTCAAGTTTGGATATAAAGTTACAAATTTTATTTATTTTGCTGTTCAAATTCAGGCTGAAAGGGGATTTAAGCACTCACAACTCATACATACCAGGGTAATTTTCTCTATGGACTATGCTTTCTTACTAACAGACAGAGTAAGTGCTCTTTCTCTTGCATTTATTCAATTTATTACAGATGTGTTTTCTCTGGGAGATACTAAGTTCTAAGCATTATTTTCTGCAGACGCTTTTGTAAATAACAAACCTATAACCCACAGCATTCAACTCTCCTACTTAAAAAGACTCAGGTCCCCCAGGTTTTCCTGTAACAATAAAGTTTAACAATTACCTCACTTTTCAATTATTGAATTGTTAAACTCCATTTCTTTCTTTCATGTGTTGTATAGTCTCAGGTCCTTGTAATTCATAAGCACATAGTATGGTTTTGCTTAGGAAAGGTCAATCATTCTGAGATATTAAATGATTTTACTGGCTACATAGATCTTATTGATTACACCTTGAGATAATATTTATTTTTTGCTCTGTATCTATTTATTCACCATATTACAGATACTTTAAAGCCAATTATCAGAGTTAATACTGAAAAGGTGAGTAATCTCATTGCTTAGCTTCTGTGTATAGGTTTTCCTTCACTTTTACAAATAGTGATTTATGCAAAGTCACCAAGACAGCTATTGCTTCCATTGTGGAGTTTATTATCTCCAATATGAACAGAAAAGTCATTAAGCTCTCATAGGATTAGCATACAGAAAGATCACTACATTGTGATTTTTCTGGTTACATGGTTCAATACAATGATGGTTTAAGGAAGTAAAAGCCAATTTTAGCACTGTCATTATAGAACACCATATGTCATCAATAGGCAGATAAAAATACTATCACTGATAAGAGTTGCTTCTCCATAAAGGGGTCCCTCTATCATGTACCAATGGGGTCATGGGGTCAGTAATACATGAAAATGATTTGTGAAGAATAGTTTTAGGATTTATCTTTCATATTACCTAAAAGTATGTCTTCAATTTTATCTTTTAATCTAAAAGTTCTGTAATGAGGCAAACCTTCTCTTGAAGGTTCTTTTCATGTCAGTGTACTTTTTCTCTTAACAGATGAATTTTCAAAAATAACTAATTCATCTTTTCTGAAGGATGGAATGATGGGTACTTTTCTCCAGCATTAATTCAAAAATGCATCTTGCACCTTCCATTAAGGATGCCCTCTCTGGCATATTATGTGGAAAATTATTTGTGTCCAATGCTGAACAGAAATATAATGTTTAGAATTTGCCCATTTTATAACTAGAGTATAATGGAGGAAATAAAACACTTTCAGCTAGGTTTTATGCCTGGCTTGGTATAAGAGCATTCAGAGCAGTTCTCTGTTGTGCAAGACAGTCAGGGTATGGAGCTCATTTTATCATAGGTTTTGGTAATCAGAAAATTCTATAATAGTCAATGAAGAGCCTGATGGAAAAGATTTCACTGACTTCAGTACACCCTGACAGCCGAATATGAGAGACATCCCAAAAATGGGCCTTGGAAAGATCACATGGCTGAAAGATCACATGGCTCAGCCATGTGTTAGGAATGGGATCTGAGTATCACCATTCTCCAATACATCATATATATCGGATGGTCAAGTTTTAAAATCTGTAAGGGTTTCCAAGAAAATGAGTGAAATACTGGCTTTTATTATGTTCTGTACTAAAAATAATAATAATAAAAAAATCCATGCTTCTGTCATAGGTCATACAGTTCATGTGATGTGTAAGATACTTTCCTTATGGATCAACACATCACCGTGTACTTTGATAACTCTGAAACATGGGACTTACACTGATCAAAGGGAAGGGATGAAATACATACAATCCACCTGTCCCTGAGGTCAGGATAAAACAGGAAGTAAGAATTAAAGTCTTTCCTTCAAAAAGCTGAACTCTAGAAGTAAAACATGGATTTCTGAAAAACAGTAAAGGTGGCTGAGATTTTGTGAAATCTGACAGAATATAATTAATTCAGATTTAGGCTGTGAAAAGGGGTATATTCGCTGATATGAAGAACTCACCTTCTTTGCAGATGCAAGCAGTAGCTGCTCAGAAAGAAAACTCTAAGAGAAAAGTGAAATTGCATAGAACAGTAGAGAAGCATTTAGAAAAGATCCTTGGAAATGATAGGGATGAGACTGACAAACAACAAAAATTTTTCTTTGTAAAAATGGAAAACAGTTAATCTTCCTTCAGCAGCTGCTGGAAAGTTATGGTTAAACACATGCAAGGGAACTCCTGAAGATATAAACTGCAAGAAGGTGTCAGCTGGGACTGCTGAAAAAAAGTCAAGTTACTAATGGGTGGGATGGGATAGAAACTGACAAAGAGACTACTTCTTTCAAATGCAGTATATGACTTGTTTACCTGCAACAAAAAGCTTTTAATGATCCAGGAGGTCATGTCCAGTTTCCATTCCCTACTAATACTAAAACATTCTCTCTATATATCATTTTTTTTCAGATTTGTTTTTGAGTCCAACAGGATTGTATTTTGATGTTTTCACATAGATTGTCCTACAGCATTTTGAGGAATAAAGCTCTAGGACCGTCAACCAATGACCAACTATATGAACATGTGAGAATCTCTTGTTTCCACTGAAAGTCTCAACTTGGAAACATGATCATATTTATCTTTGTGTGCATATTTCACAGAGATCAAGAACGTTTCTTTGCTATCAGCTTGACTTGATGATCATTTTATCTAAAATATTGTTGTGTAATGAACATGAAAGCAACATCTGCCTCATTTTATGGATTATATTTTCTCAAAAGAAAAAGCACACAGAAGACTTTTGTATACTTAAGAAAATTTGATGGAACACTTTATTTTTTTTTCTTGATTTCCATTTCACAGCTAGTGATGTAGTTTGCCTTCAAGTCTTAATTAAATCCTAATTTATGTATATAATAAGAAGCATAACTAAGATTGCTCTAAACCAACAGAGATAGATAACTATTAACAGAAGATCACTCAAATCTTATCTTTGACTACTGACTAGGGAAAAAGAGCTTTACACATAACTTAGGTGCTACTTAGATGAAGGAATTCAAGTCCATATGTTCTAGACCTGCACAAAGATAGTCATGTTACTGTTTTGTGAAAGGAACCTTTGATAAGATATTTTAGACCCATGGTAAATTTATTGACTCCAGAAGAGTGTGCCACAGCTAATTTACTTCAGCAAGAAGTAATTTATCACTAGCCAGTTCAGTAGCATCCAGTGGCCTAGAATGATGGAGTTCTAATTAAATATTAAAAATTAACAGAGAAAAGCTGTATTTAATAAAACTTTTCTCTGTAGTAGACCAAGATATAAAAATTAATAGATTCTAAGCCCAGGAGGGTCTCATATTATAATCTAGTTTGACTTCAGAGGTAACATAGGCTAAAAAGCATGAAAATTCTTACATTTAATCAGCAACTGTTTTGAGTACAGGAGGTCTTAAAAAAAAAAGAAAGAAGTTTAAAGACTTCTACAAATGGAGAACCTACTACACCACTCAGTATGTTATTGCAGTAGTTAACTATTCTCATGCCTAAGAAAGTGTCAGACATTTCTGTCAAAATTCAGCTTCCAATCATTTGACTTTCTAATATCTTTCTCCACTAGATTAAAATGCTGTCTGCTATCAAATAAGCCTGCTTCATGTAGACACTTGATTAAGTCACCTCTTAAACAACTGAAGAGATAAATTTTAAACAGTCATTTTGAAATGATGAGTAATAAACTCAAAGTTTTATGAGAATTTTGGTCTTCATATTTTTATGTTGTTTCAGACCAAAAAACTTAAATATGCCATTAAATACAGCTATACAGGTAATCATGAATTCAAGTGACCTGAACTTTCTTATATCGTCTTTCATCTTCTTCCATATTGAGACTCCAACAGTTCTTAAAATGCATACAAAACGTTATAAAACAAAAAATAAGCAGTTAATGTTTTAAATTAATTTTTCTACACTCATTTACAAGTTTTTACTTTTTATATTTTCAATAAAATGATGATCTTATGAGTAAGAAATTTAACAATATGCTATTACAAAGAATAAATCTTACAGGCGTGTGGGCTGCATTGGATTGTTCAAGTGTTCAGCACTACGTTTAACATGAAGAGAACTGATTATAAAAGTCAGACTCATGCTGTTGGAAATATTTGGAAGACTTGAGAAATAGGTATTTTTGAAGAAGCTCGATTGTCTGTGGAAAGATTTGTAATATATGCTAAAAATTAACAAATAGATATTTAAAGCTCAAACTCATTCTTCTGGTCTCTTAAGATATACTCTTCTTGGTAAGTGTTCATCAGTAAATATTCTGCAGCAGTGCTTATAGACTATAATGAATAACATTCAGCAGTGATAGCACAGCATCATCCCTTTTCCTTCAGAGCACGTTTTTCTTGATTCGTTCATCATTTATTCCAGCTTTTTACAGTTACTCCATAAAATCAGCCACACGCTATATTCAACAAAAAGGTTATCAAAAGTAGAAATGTCTTGAATGTTAAATTTGTTTAGTAAGTATCACAGGTTTGTGAATATGGAGTATATGAGTTTATCATATAAAGCATAGAAATATCCAAAAGGAGCTAAGATCTGCAAAGTCAAACAGAAAAAAAAAAAAAAAAGTAAAAAAGTCTCTGTCCCCAGGTGTAGTGGCTTTACATGGCAAGGTTTTGGTAGCAGGGGGCCATAGGGATGGCTTCTGTGAGAAGGATCTAGAAGCTGCCCCATGTTTGGTAAGGGCCCCACCAGTGACCAGAGCTGAGCCAATAAGTGATGTTGTTTTGCACCTCCGTGAGAGCATATTTAAGACAGGGGAAAAAAACCAAAAAAAAACAAAAAACGCTGCGCCACACAGCAGCTGGGAGAGTGAGAGGAGTGAGGAACAGCCTTGCAGGCGCCAAGGTCAGTGAAGAAGGAGGGGGAGAGGTGCTCCAGGTGCTGGAGCAGAAGTCCCCTGTGGCCTGTGGTGAGGACCATGGTGAAGGAGGATGTCCCCCTGCAGCCCATGGAGTACCACGGTGGAGCAGGGTTCCATGCTGCAGCCCGTGGAGGAGACCACGGTGGAGCAGGTGGACCTGCACTGACAGAGACTGCGGCCTGTGGAAGACCCCTGCCGGAGCAGATTCCGGGCTGGACCTGTTGCCCGTGGAGAGGAGACCACGCAGGAGCAGGTGACCTGGCAGGAGCTGCTGTGCGTGGGGGATCCAGGTTGGAGCAGTTTGCTCCTGAGGGATGGACCCCGTGGTACGGACCCACATCTGGAGCAGTTCTTGAAGAGCTGCTGCCTGTGGGCAGCCCACACCAGATCAGTTCACCAAGGACTGCATCCCGTGGCAGGGACCCCACAGCACAGGGGACAAGAGTGACCGAGAAGGAGTGGCGGCGAAGAAGCGCTATAGACTGACCATAACCCCCATTCCCCCCTTCCCCTGTGCCGCTCAGGGGGAGGAGGTGGAAGAGGGTGGATGGGGGGGAAGGTGCTTTTGGTTTCTTTCCTTTGTTTCTCACTTCTCTAGCTTGTTAGTAATAAGCAATAAATCTTACTATCTCCCTATGCTGAGTCTGTTTTGCCCATCACAATAATTACCGCGCGATCTCCTCAACCCTTGAGCCCTTTTCATTGTATTTTCTCCCTGTTCCTCTTTCAGGAGGGGGAGTGAGAGAGCAGTTGTGGTGGAGCTCGGCTGCCCACCCGAGTAAAACCACCACACCAGGCTAGGAAACTCTTTCAGAAATAACAAATTCTTATGAGTTTTTCACTTCTAGGCTGTCAGTAGTCTATGTTCCCTAATACTAGTACTTTAGTCTCAGCTATTTAAAACCAATTTTGAAGTTTATTTTACAGCAACATTATTAGTCTGTTTCACTTTCTGATTGTAGATGTCTTGGTTGTCTTGATAATGTCTAATTCTAATACAAACAGGAGTCTAACAGAATTATGAACTGTGCCCCTTATATATTTATATTGGCAAATGACTTCTAAACCTTTCTCAAATCAAGGGAAATTTTAAGGTAAATGAGGTAAATTTGCCATTTTGCCTACATATTATAAATGCAATAAAAACAGCAGAGAATTTTGTTGTTGAAATCATAAAGCATTCGTGCTGCTAAATAATATCAAATTAGTTACATACTGGAGAGTAGAGAGTCAATGAAGATGAAGTGAAAGCATCTAGCTGCTCAAAGACAAAATTAAGTTAATATAGTTTGTCTTGCAGCTGTAGAGTAACTCAGTAGTCACTGAAAAAGATCATTAATTTTCATGCAATTAAATATAATTAATAAGTCACCTCAGGAGCATGTGTTCCTGAGAGATAATGTCAGCCCTTGGGTGTGATCTACTATGAGATATTATCTCAGCATGGCTCAAATTCCATACTCCTCCTGAGCTAATAAAATTAAGATTTTCTTCTTAGGAAACTTTGCTAACTTTGGCTATTGACTTTCATATGCATGATTGGCAACATTAATGTGACAATCAGTATGAATATGAAAAAGAACACACAACAAACTGATCTCTAACTAAATCAGTGCTAGAGGGAGGAGATATAGCAGTCAAACTTGGGACAGCATGTCATGCACTAGCAGAAGTCCAAAGAAACATTTGAAAACAAAAATATAAAAGAAGTTTAGTAAACCAGCAAGCAAAACTACATGATTCATCTACCTACCACAGTTAATCAAAGTTTGGACTAAGTACCACCTGAAATCATTGCTGTCTTGATTATACAGGAATGCCTAATTACACGTTAACAAAATTCAAGTCCTCACTGAGGACTAAAAGACTTACAGCTAGCATGCCACTGAGGATGTCCTTCGGAGCCCTCTGCAGTTATGGATCGCTTATTTTCTACCTTATAGTTACAAAGGAAATGCAAGGGCAGCTGGAGATTTTGAAGAATGAACTGGATGCAGGTTTGAGTACTAGGAAAAGAGTGGAGGAAAGAGGAGAACGATGCTATGAACTGCTAAGATGACATAGAAAGGTCGTCTAGGTATCTAGGTGTATTTGCCACAGTACCTCTAAGGATATCAAAGTCAACAAAGGAGGCAAGGTATTACAGAAACTACTGAATTTTCATCAGCAGGTTGTGAAATGGTGTAGGTCTCTCTATAGCGACAAGCCTGAACTGCAAGGTACATCATTCGAGAAGTCAGTAATGTTTATAGATGACCAGATCTCAGTGACCTCACTGAAACAGAACTTGAGAATTAATAAAGGTTAGGCCTTAGACTCAACATTTTGAAGCTCATTAAGCACTTGATGAAGCTGTGAAACAATGTCATGTGCAGCAGCCCCCTAACAATCAAGTGTTTGGCAATGTGGAGATGAGGGATTAAATTACTTCTGAAGTCTCATCAGAAATGCTTAAAAATTACCTAAGTTTGGAATCAAGTGATAAACCAGCTGTAAACAACATAATCTCAATGATAAACAGCTTTCTCTAAATACACGTGCTTAAATTTTCCAGTAGTTAGAATGTAAAAGAATCAGCTCTTCTCGTAAACCAAATTTCAGAAAGCAAGGAGATTCCAGCTTTATCTTTCAAGCATCTGTAGTACTTGTGAATAATGATATATCTGATTGTAATGACATTCTCCTTCAGAGTTTATATGGTTCTGTTTCATGTTCTCATCATTAACATATCTGTGCTTTACTATGTATGGCCTATCCAAAGGATCTCCTCTCTGCCTGTGAAACACTCCATTCCAGCCAACTACAAAATAAACCTCTTGTGCAGGTTTTTGAACAGGTTTGAAGATAGAATCATATCATAAAATCATAGTATGGTTTGGGTTGGAAGGGACCTTAAAGCTCATCTAGTTCCAGCCTCCCTGACCTGGGTAGGGATGCCACTCACTAAATCATGTTGCGCAGGGCCCCATTCAACCTGGCCTTGAACAATTCCAGGGACAGAGCTTCCACAGCCTCTCTGGGCAACCTGTTCCAGTGCCTCACCTCTCTCTGAATGAAAAATTTCCTCCTAACGTCAAATCTAAATCTTATTTTAGATTAGTCTCTTTTAGTTTAACACCATTCCCCTTGTCCTATCACTACCTGCCTATATAAAAAGTCTCTCTCTACCATTTTTATAAGTTCCCTTTAAGTACTGAAAGGCTGCAGTGAGGTCTCCCCAGAACCTTCTCTTCTCTGGGCTGAACACCCCCAGCTCTCTCAGCCTTTCTTCACAGGAGAGGTGCTCTAGCCCTCTGATCATCCTTGTGGCCCTCCTCTCAACCCACTCTAACAGATCCACATCTTTCTTGTGCTGGGAACCCCAGACCTGGCTGCAGCACTCCAAGTGGGGCCTCACAAGGGCAGAGCAGAGCTGGACAATCCTCTCCCTCGACCTGCTGGTCACTCCTCTGTTGATGCAGCCCAGGATGAAGTTGACCTTCTGAGTTGCAAGTGTGCGCTATTGGCTCATGTCAAGTCTTTTGTCCACCAGATCCCCCAAGTCCTTCTCTCCAGGTCTGTTCTCAATGAGTTCTCCCAGTGTGCACTTGTCTGGGATTGCCCCAACCCAGGTGCAGCACCTTGCACTTGGCCTTGTTGAACCTCATTCGGTTCACGTGGGCCCAATTCTCAAGCTTGCCCAGGTCCTTTTGGATGGCTTCCCTTCCTTCTGGTGTATTGATTGCACCCCTCAGCTTTGTGTCATGCAGACTTGCTGAGGGTGCACATGGAACATAGTTAGCTGGGAAGTGGACCATGTTAATGTTGGAGAGACTCAGTGTAACTGCATTTATTATAACGTTAATTATATGAATGTGCTTACATCTTTAGACATAGGAATATCTTATTGTAAATCCAATAAATATTGCATCTGGTTTAAAAATTCAAAATTCATAACTGTAACAAAACATTTAGTTCTACTTTTAACTAAAAGATTGTTTTTCTCTCATTGTAAAGAAATCATTGGAAAGAAACAAATCTCCTGCATCTAGAGATATACACTGAAGATATTCTTCAGGTAACAAATGAGGAGACCAAATGTCCCAGTTTTCCTAGCAGAGATGCAGCATCCCTATTTCATTTTCTTTTTATATGGGTCACTTTAGACCAGGATTCTAATCCCTGTCAAAAACCAGAGAAATGGCAACTCTATCATCTTATCCTCCAAATTCTGCAAGGAAAGAAATTTTACTGGAAGAGGCAGGTTTTGGTTTCCAAATCTTTATAACAGCTTTTCAGCTTCATACAAACTAGATCTGTCAGGATGGAAACAACAACAACCTCCCCCAAAAACAAAGGATGGTTTGAAAAAGCAAATTAAATTAGATCTCTGTTACAGCTTCCACTGCATATGTCCGCTTAGGCGGTCTGCCAAGAGTATTTTAATATAATAGTCATTCATCCATAGACCCATAACTGGTATATGCAATTACATAATGCTTCTAATGACTCTGTTTGTTGCTTATCTAATCCCTGTAGCTTGCAGTGGTGAAAAGAAGTTGTTCCCTATTGACACCTGGCTTTGAACATGGAGGAGACTGGTCCAGAGCTGCTTTAAAACTCCAGATAAGCAAAGGTGAGGAAGATTGACAGTACCAACATGAAATGGGTGATTGTATTTATGGTGATCAATAGAAAAGACTAGGACAGGTCTTGCTTGAATTTCTAATAGCTGAAATCTTGGGCTTTCCATTAAAAGTTAGGCTTGTGGTTAAGCAAATGTCTCCTTTGCCAAAGGAAGGGATGGAGCACCTGTAGCTGCCATGCTTTCAAGGAAAGTGGCTGGGTTGGGAGCCAGTGCATTAAAAAGTGGCCTATGCATTAAAAAGTTTGTTAGCGATTTACTTCCAAAACACATTGGGATTGGGAGACTGAAATATACATGTGATGTTATTACTAATTCATTATTGCTACTTTTCAAAGTATAATCTGTATCATTTCCTTTGATGTCCATCCTGATTTTTCAAATTTATTTGAGGTAAGGGCTGATTATAACTTTTTGGAGGGCAAGGGGGATAGTTACAAGTAATACCTTTTGTAACAGGTATTATTACTTGCATCAGATCCCAATAGCTCTATTTCATTTCTATAGATTTCTAAATGGTAGCTGAAGATAATGCTGTGAAACATTAGATGATCTCTTAGCCTTTTAAATCCTGTTCTTTTAGCTGAAGGGTTAAATTTTTAAATTCCAGCCCTTACCCTCAGATCATGGTGTATCCACAGCTCAAGTAACCCTTATAGCAGCAGAAATTGAATGTCTTATTTCAATTATTAACACAGTTTTAGGGTTTTCATGTCTTCCTTTTGATTTTTCTGAAGCTAAATAAAATTTGGATGTAGAAACATTAATGTGACTAGGACATTTTTACACCATGTCTACAGGAAGTCTTTTTGCTCACTGAGGTAAAGGGACAAATCAAAAAATAACTATCTGATTTCTTTGTTTGTATCTTCAACACAGTTCATTCATCTTCTATAACACAAAAGACTATTTCTTGACAAAGAATTCTGATGGTATAAAAGAGATCTTGGAAAGGTAAGATTGATACATATATTATATCCGGCAGACAAACACTCAAAGAGGATTCAAACACAAAGTTGTCTTCCTGAATCTTGACTGCAAATAGTCTTCCAAGGCTGAAGAATACCAACTTCCACCATTGAAGACGAGGTGGCACCTGGCATCCTACATCCACCTCACAAACGACCTTGTGGCTGTAAGGCTCTGTGGCTGGGTGAACTGGGAAGCAAGGTTAAAATTCACTTCTTTGGTATTGAATAGACTGCCATTGCTTCCACTTAGGGAGATGTATAAAAATTATGAGAGATGCTTTGTTGATTCTAATGTGGGTTTGCGTATTATGAAGAAAAGGTCAGGTACATCCCTTTGCCTCTGTCAGACTTTTTTTAAGTTTACCAGAATTACAGGTTTTAGCCCAACCCAAGAGGCACATCATTTCTTAAAGCCAAGAGATATTTCAGAAACTAATATGCAAAACCAAGAGATGCTTCAGAAGGTAGTATTTTTGATTTAATCTCTCTCTCCCATGAAGTAACACAGTAGAAGGACTCCTGTAGCACGTATGGGTTACTCTCAGCATTGTCCAGGACCAAGCACCCATTTGTGCTTACACTTATTCATAATACTAAATAGATCTTTCCCTTAGGGTGTTTCTAGGATGGCAGTATATTTTCAGGAAGAAAACAGAGCCAGGTTCTTGTTCTACCTCCTGAAAACTAATCAACATCTCTTTCTGAGTGACCACAGCCCCTGGCATTCACAATATGCTTCCACAGTTGGGCAGTCTGCATGATGAAACCACTGTCTGCTGAGACAGAGCTGGGGCTGTCTAAGGGTTTACGTGTCCTCCATCTGTCTCTACTCACCAGTTGTGCTCAGGCCCCTCAGGCAGGGACAGAAGGACTGGATGCACATAAAATCTCTCTTCAGTGTTTCCAATGCAAATAATTGTGTTGGAGGTCTCTGAGAGGCAGAGAAGGAAGATAGATGTGCTATTCAGCTACCACCACCACTCCCATCAAGGCCCCCATGTATGGGAAAAGAGTTGAATTGCCACTTGGATCCAGAAGAAGAAAAAATAGAGTCCTTTGCTCATCCTTCCTTTGATCCCGCAAAACTGTATCAGGAGCCAAGGATCCTGACAACTATGACTGCCTCTTTCAGGTTCCTGTCAAGCTCTGTAGAAGAGCACTTCACAGTCTTTGGAACAGACAGACTGACAAACACCAGGACTGCTATTTATTTTATCAGCTACCAAATGGGTTTGAATGCACATTTCCTTCAGCATGCCTTCCTCTCAGCCTCAAGTATGGAGCTGCTGCAAAGCTCAGTACATTTGAGATGACTGTAGATAGAGAGGAAGGGTAGAATTTGTCACAGATGATCACATTAATTTTGTGAAAATAACTTTATTGTACTTGGCATAGCAATAAGAAAGTCTGGCTAGCTGGCCAGTCAGCCCTAAGAAAAAGTGTGCAGCATCTGTTTAAGTCTCTGCAGTAACACAATCCATGCATGGCATTAGGTTATGTTGCATCATTTAACACAACATAAACCTCACGCACCTTTTCTTCCCTCCCATTGCTACTTTCTTCCAGTTTCTTCTCACTCTAACTGGCTGCAGAAATGCTTAAATGTCTTTCCTGCTTTAAAATTCCTGCTTTTTTCCCCACTAATTTCAGCTCATGTCATTTTTTCCTATGCTGCCTCTCTGGGAACTGTTGAACCAGCATACAAGAAGCATTATATGGCCATTCTGCTTTTCGTCATAAGATGATTTGTGTTTTTTTTCTATTTTCTTTTTTTTTTCTTTTTTGAGGGACCAAAATGCTATACAAAACTAAAATGTATTGTTATAGTAAGTCATTTTCCTACAGAAAGAAGCACAAATCATATTTAATCAAATTTAATGAAAGATTGCCATCAGGTGTCTAAATGTCTCACTTGCCTGTTTAGTTGAGTTATGGCAAACAATGGTACTCAGAAAGTTAACGTAATAATTCAACACTTTTTTATTATTATTGTTATGTGGATCTGTGTTATGCCAGCTCTACTGAACTCATTTGCAATAATGTGACTGAAAACACCCTAATTCAAATACACAATAGAAAGAAATAATTCTTTATTTTTCTTGTTTCAGAACAATTGTTTCATTTAAAAATATTAATAAGCTGATAACTGAATCTCTTCATTATAATATAATGCTCAGCTGCATGGGGAGCTATTCTTTATTCAATGGGTTACACTCTGGTGTATCATGGGGAGAGGAGATGTATTAGTCTGTATTCAGAGTTTGTATAGAAAATGAAACTGTAGGGTAATAGAATTGCATTTTTATACTAGTACTGTTATTTGAAAACAGAAGGACAAATTTTAAATGGAAAATTCAAAGCAGTAACTGTTAGAAAAGTCACATCTACACTTGTTCTCATGCCCGTCTGCCTAGCCATACAGTTGTGGTGTGTCAGCTAGGCATCTGCTCATATGGTAGATTCAAACCAGAAGGGCCATTGGAAATTTTGGTTGTCTGTGCAGCCATATGGTTTCTGTCACCTGTTTCTGATGCCTCAAATATTTTTGTTATTTCTTTTACAGGAAGAAATTGTGCTACTAAACAGTTTTCAGTAGTATACTGCAAATAATGGATAAATGCAGAGACAAAACAAAGATGAAAGAGTTGAACCAAAAAAGACTAACTACAAGATGTTAACCATGTCCACATATTTTGTTTTCAGAGCATAGTGAAGGTCTGCACTGCAGTCTGCAGCATCCAGAGGTCTACAGTGGAGTCCGAGCTACACAGGAGCTGCAGAGGTGTACAGCAGGAACAGTAGCTGCATCTGAGAAGCAGCCGCTCAGTGCTTTTCCAGAGTTAATTAGCTCTTCTCTTCAAATGAGCTAATTAGCCTGAGCACAGCCCTGCACTGACACAACCATACTGGTCTTGGAGCTGACTCATTAGCTGGCTTGATATGTTCTTAATTCACTGCTGTAGATACTCAGAGCTCAGAAGAAAAGTATGTCCTGGTAGTTAGGTACTAGCTTCTGTACTAATTAGTATCTGAACATTTTATAAAATGTGGAAGAATTTCAACAGGAATAAAATCGGTGTTCCAAATCTCAGTGTTTAGAGCATTCATCTAGAAAGAGGGAGGAAAGCAGGTCAAATTCTTGTTTTTGGAAACAGGGGTAGGCAACATTCATTCTGATTCTAGTTCATTTTTCACAGTTGTTAAAAATGCTATCAAAAGTGATGCTGTATAGAACCTAAACAAACAAACAAACAAAAATATTTTCAAAATTCTTGGTTCTTCCACTAAACCAAAATTCAATTACCAGCACAGCCCTAATAGCAAATACTTGTTATTGACTGCACTTGAGGCCAACCACAATGAACTGCTGCCTGAGGATTAAAACCATTCCTAGGATTAGGTAATATTGCCTGAAGCCAATCGCAAGGAGCACTTTCATACCTCTGGGCAATAGTTTACTGCAATTTCCCTCAGACCCAGGCAGTGATTA
Organism: Cygnus atratus; assembly: GCF_013377495.2. Lineage (NCBI taxonomy): Eukaryota > Metazoa > Chordata > Aves > Anseriformes > Anatidae > Cygnus > Cygnus atratus. Next base: position 59,450,629 of record NC_066365.1, read on the forward strand.
ATTAACCTTTTAGAGTCTTCTGGGTTAATGGAAAGTTTGCTCTGGAAAACTCCAAAGACTGAAGCATGAACTGAGATCATCAGCAGCAGTATATACATGATACTGGTAGATGAACCACTGTTTTCAATGGGTGTTAGGCAGTTGCTTCAGCCTGAGGGCAGTCATATGCTCTATTTAGAGCCAAATGAGTTTATGTGAAGTTATCTCAACTACTAGGAGAGGTTTCTGCATGTATAAAATTACTACTGTTTATCTTAAAACTGAAAATTATCTAAAATCGACTCAGCTTGAATTCTATGTAATTTCAATCAACATGGGTGTAAAAGGATTGGGAAATTGCTATGTGAGAGAGATATAGAGCAACAACAACTAGCCCAAATGAAGAAATAATGGTTTATATTTCTACTCACCTCAGACTTTGTGGGTATTTGGATGTGGATGTCAGCTGTGTCCAAGATAAAGAAAGATGCTCGTAAATTGCATTCAGTTAATTATATGCCTACCAAATCCTAGGCTTGTCTAGGTAAATAGGGGTTTGGGGGTAGGACCAATCTCCAAGCATGTATTGGGAAAGTAATTGCACTACTTCATAAAAGCATCTTTAAAAGATTATCAGCTTAACAAGTGTCAAGAAAAACTAATAACACAATCCTACTAGATAACTACTAACTGTCAGTAGCACACTTATTTGAGATTTCAGCATCCCGGAGTTCTGAAACTGCTACCAGTTAAGAGACTGTATTAAATGCAGGTCACTTAAGAACCCCTAAAACCAGCACTGCAGCAAGACATTTAAGAGATGACACAATGAGTTACAGTCTGCCAGCTTGGCACAGATTCAAAGTGGCAGCAGCTGAGGTGTGCTTTAAAAATAGGGATTTTTTTTTTAATTGGATTCAAAATCAATTAAAATCCCATTAGAAACATAATTGTAGTGATACAAATCATAAAATAATATCTTTTACAATAAACTATAAAACTGAGGAAGCTTACATAATTAATACTACTATGTATTGCACAGATAGACCCATACCTTTCAATCATGTACAACCTACATGTCAAGAGAATGGCTTTGAAATGTAGAGTACAATTTCAATAGGAGGCAAACATGCATGGCGTGGGATTCAGAGTGTATTTCTTCAGATATCTTCAATTTCCCTCACGTCTTCAAAGCCCCAGATCATACCTTGCTTTTGGAGCTTAAATGCCAGCAAATCTAGATTGCAAAACAATGAGACATGCTACATGATGGTGTCAGTCAATTCAGTAAAGCGGCTAGTGGCCATTCATCACATTTTTGATCCTATCATGAGAAAATAATCAGCCATTTTTCTGCTGGTGTAAAGCCAGTGCAGGTCTTAAGCAGTGAAATTTTGTCCCTTTATGTTTTATCCCTTAATTGTTTTTTGATGGGGAAAATTTTTGAGAGTGTAAAAGAAAGAAAGAAAGAAAGAAAAAACGAAAAAGAGAGAGAGAGAAAAGAAAGAAAGAAAGAAAGAAAGAAAGAAAGAAAGAAAGAAAGAAAGAAAGGAAAAGAAAGAAAGAAAAGCCAACATCTTTTACACCAAATAACAAGATTAAATTTTGAGTTTATTTTGTCATTAATTCTAGTTTTCCTGAGCTGTCAGTCTTGCTTGGCCTTTCCTATTAAAGCCACCCCCATAGTTCCAAGTGCTGGCACTTAGTTCTTACGCACCATGCTCTAGGCAAGGTTGGATTATTATCTCTTTATTCTCATGGGTTTGTACTTCTTTATGTCAGTGTTTGTACTACAGCAAGTAAATTAATGACCCGTCCATTTTCTGAATAGGTAAAATGACAAAGATACCTTTAAAAACAACTTTTCAGATTTATTTATAGTAAACTCAGCTTTCAGTTTTCTCCTCACTAATCTTGTTTTATACAGCATTTTAAAAATATTGCATCACTAAGAGTTGCCAGTTACAATGCATTATCAAATTTTCTTTTTTATTATTTTGCAATGATGATTTAAATACATATCCCTGTAAAGATTAAGTGTATAATTTAATTGTCCTTGTATCAGATGAAAAAACCATGATTCCCCACAGCAGCCTATTGACTCCTTCAACCTTGCCTCTTGAAACCTTACTGAACGCAGAAGCTGATACTGCAGGTTTTATATTTATAATGATTAATTAATTCTGCACTAAGCAATGTTCCTGACTGCAAGAACAAAATCCACTTTAGAAAACATAAATGACAGCTTGCCCAAAATAATTAACACCAGTGCTGATAGAATTGGGATGTTCTCCCTCTGCTTTACACTAGCGTATTTGAGAGAATTTAATTACTAATATTTCTGACTAGCAGAAGAATTGCATTAAAGAAGCACTTGATGTGCTAGGATTGAAAACTCATATAAAATATGTTACAGAAATATAATATGGATGGGATAAATGCTGGTTGAAAATGAAGATATAATTAACCCAAGGCTAGGCATACAAGAATATTTCCATTTTTTGAAGGAAACCAGATCATGTTAAAAATAATCTGCATGAGAGCATCATCTTGCTCCTCCACCAGTCTCACAGCCAGGTAGGGTTTGGCTATGCAGCACAGCAAGCTGAACTTTTTCACCCCTGTGCAGAACATGTCTGATAAGCTCTGTCCTGATAACAGGAAGGTCTCGCCAGTGAGAAAAGCACGGGTGCTTCATAGCCTGGAAAGGCCCATCCTGCCTCCTCAGCTGCAGCAGGAGCTCTCTGCTCTCTATTCGTTATGGACAGAATTTGGCCCTTAGCATGCTGAATAATGTAAACCTACATGTTAGCTTGCACAAGGCCTTGAAACAGGACAAATCTTCCCTGAAAGGGGACAGTGAGTATTTTCTGTGGGCTTGATGGCCTTATCTGCCAATTCTAGCATCGTGTAACTGGTAACAGAATTTATTAACTTCAAGCTGAAAGCTTAGGTGACTGGTTCCTGTGATATACATAAATGTGGCAGTAGCACATAAGAGTCTGCTGTATTTTCCTTTGAATTGCTGGGGAGATTACATAAAATTATGGTAAAAATGCAGACTCTCAGCCAGAGAAAACAATGCAGTTATTGTCACACTGCCTCTCTCAAAGTGAGGTCTTCTGTGAGTAAAATGATATGAGAGTATCATCATGGCTTTCTCCCTGTTAATCCTTATCATCCTACAACCTCCCAATTTTACATGTGTACTGTTTAAAAATCTGAGTATTGGAAATTCAAATCTTTATTCCTTCAGGCAAACCTATGTGTGTGGTTAGGCAGAACTGATGCATGTCTCCATCTGCAACTGATATCTGTTGTTCCCTGGGTGATGTTCAGGAGCTTCACTGTCGCTTGGAGGTGGAAGCTCATGAAGGTGTAAATACCTGCAGCACACCCACTTCTTGTTTCTTAGATGTTTTTCTTCTACATGACATGAAGGACCTGAAAGCAAAGTCAGGTATTACAGTGTGTTCTTCTCACCACATCTGGGCAGACTTTCAGCACAAATGCCATCTTTTCCTCTTTTCTTGGTCAGGGGTATCACAGAAAATCTCAACATTATCAAAGGCCCAATGCTGCAAGACAGAAAGTCCACAAAGCTAAATGAACAGCCATCTGGCCTATTTTCCGACATGTTCTATCTTCTCTAGTGGCTTGCAGGCATATATTTTGACTACACATAGCCTTGCTTTGCATTGCCTGTAAACCCATCTCTCTCAATGTGAGTGGAAAAAGGGAGAACCAGAAGGCTTGATTTACTGAAACAAATGGAGGCAGATGTAAATTGTAGTCCTAAGGCAGTGCATTCTCTGCACTCTAGGTGGGATTCCTCCTAATAAGTGGTAGGGATTGGAAAGGGCATGAGAAAGCAGTCTGTAATTGCTCTTTAGGTATTCCTGCTTAATACTAATTATTACTTAATAATGCATAACATTTATATTTCCTTGTACAAGTTAAAAGTGCTGTAAAAGCATTAACTGGTTAATTCTCAGGACACCCTTGAGAGGTGGGTATATGAGTATTATCTTCATTCCATACTTCTTTCTATAATAAGGAAACAATTAAAATGAAATTGATCAGCTAACTTTATAGAGACCCTAATTCCTACGAATAGGAAATAATAGGTCTAAATGAGTATACTTCTGGGTGTTTAAAAGCAGTATTCATCAGCTGGATTACAGCTGATTTTTCAATGTAATTAACTTTGTATCCAAAAATCAACTTTATTGGTTCACTTCTAGTATATTAAGCACAATAGGAGGGATGCCCCATTTTCTCTGGCAATAATCAGGTTCCCTTCAGCCTTGTAATTGATTCAAGCAGGAACCATATTATTGTCTAGTAAAACAGAGCATCCCTCCTATTATCCCTTAAGTAGCAGTCAGTCTGGGAAGAAAACAGTTACAATGATATATGAAGTTAAGACAGATGCCAACTAAATAGATATCTGAGTAAGCTAGAAAGAAAGAATTAAATAGTTTGAAGAATCAATAAAGGTACTACTTCAGCTATCCATTGTGCAACTCATCAACTAATCTCTCATTATTATTCTTCATACCCTGAGTGCCCCAATACTATTACATACTGCACAGACACATAGCAAGCCCAAAAGGCCTCACAGTCTAATTTGTCAGCTTTCATTTCATTCCTACTGTTTTCGTACCCTCTCTCCTGTAGCATACAATTTCCCTGTATTTTGATGTCTCCACATTACTACATTAGTGCACCCCATTGCCAGAAGATCAGAGGACTTACAAAGACTGATCCCACTCACTTGCAGAAGGTCAGGCCCAGATTTCTTGGGCCAAACCAGCTCAGTCAGTATCATTTGCATTTATTTCTTCTTTTGTAATTCAAATTTTAAATGCAGAAGGATTATGAAAAAAAAAAATACTGTATTTCTGTTGGGAAATAAGCATAAAACAGGCAGTACACTTATCCCAGGTGAGGGTATATCTGAAGAAAAGTGGGCATTATGATGAGGTAATGAAGCATAGGAGCAGCAAGAGCAATGAGGGGAGTATTTCTCTTCTGGCAGAAAAGCAGGAATGTGAGAAGTGTCTTAATTTCAGTGCCTGAAATGGCGCCTGCGAGAGCTGGATCCACAGCAATGAGCAGCTCCTTCAAGGACTGCCAGGACTACTAGAAGGGGAGTTGCATCCAGGCTGGCAATGGCAGTAGAAAGCAGAAATCTGTCCAGTACAACATGAGGATGCCTGTTCTTTAATACTGGCATGAGTTTCTCTGAAGTAAGAAGTAAGAGAGAGTGCAAGTTTATGTTTTTGAATTCCTACCTGATCAGCTTTGGACAACAAAAGTAGGTGACCTAGTTGAGCTGCTCTGAGAGGAGCTGTGCCACTGGACGTAAATTTGTCACATCTTCACAAGTCATAAGAATGTTCTGTCTCACCACAGTACTGCCTAATTCTAATACGGCTCCTGTGGGTGATAGTTTAAAAAAACTGAAGCTTTCTGGACAAAGTAGCAGCTTGGATTTTTATTGTTGATCACCTTTGCATGGGATATGGTGCTACAAGATGCCACGTCCCAGTTGAGATAGTAATGTCTGAACGAGTACCTCTCTTACACTGTATTCTACTGAGAAATAAAGAACATGAGCACCCACCACCTGAGCCTTTTGCCAACTCACAGAACTTTGAACATGAATAGAGAGCATCCCACTGAAGTGCTCACTGCTTGCATGACTGCATCTCCCCTGGTCTGCTTCACTGGATAGGGACATGACCCCATAGGGGACATGCCCCCTAGGGACATGACCCCATAACACAAGCCAGTTTCAGCTATGAAATTGTGATTGTTCTCCTCACTCCTTGTGTAAAGGCAACAAATGAGGATAAGGCATCTGCAGTGTGAGTTGTCGAATTTACCTGTGTATTGAAAATGCAGAGGAAAGCCTCGCATGGCAGTCCCTGCTCTCAGCTGGGGAGAACCAGCATCCCACCCTGAGCTGAGGGGTGGGAGTGCCTCTGTCCTGATTTGGGTATAGCAGGAGGCTCACAGGGCCAAAGTCCATGGCTCAGACCCAGTCGCACAGAAGGTGTAGATATACTTGCTGCAGTTTCTAGTGGAGCTGAGGGAGAAAACCACTCTCTTTTCTATTGACTTGGCAGGGTTGCAGTTACACTTATTCTGATCTGTCCCTGAATAGTTGTTATACCTCTCTTCCTCCTTTGCCCCTTATGCTCCCCTCATTAGAAGAAAAACTAATCTGTTTGTTCTCAACAAGAGAGTTAAGAGCTCTTATGGGTTGGAACCAGGTGCTAAAGGTGCCTGGGCAGTTATTTTACTTTGCCAGATCTGAAATAAAAGTATAATGTGTAAAGGGGGGAGAAGGGAATGCTCTCTACTATTTTCTTGCAACTAGATGTGTTGCACTTGATGGCTGTAGCTGTCATCAGTATTCAGCAGAGTTACACATTTAGGAGGACATTTGAAGTATTTAGAAATTTCCCTTCCACCCCTTCCACACCATCAGGGAGTTTAGAAGCAAATAATCAAAGAAATGAGATAAAGACAATTGAATAATGCCATCTCATTTCAGCAGTGATCTGTATTTTAGGTAACTCAGTCACATCCAAATACATTCATTTGCTTAACAGTCCCTGTTGGTCCTTTCTACTTTGAGACATGGTGTGATGGCTGCAGCTGTGCAACCTTCCCACTTGCCTCACTTGTCTGTGAGAGTGGGAGTATCGGGTTCATTCCACTTAAAAAAGCCCTGTTTTGGATAATTTGCCCCCCAAAGTTCATATCAGACAATGGAGGCAGCAGGAGGATTGCAAGCCTCAAGCCAAAAGACTGTTCTTGAAGGAACAGAGATATTATTATGGTTACTACAGCTAAAATTTCCTTGTTCCTTGACATTATTAAGCATAACAAATGTTGCCCAGAAGGTTCATAGAGCAGAACTGAGCATTTATTAACATCATATTAACAATATCTCAGTCTTGTACCACATTCTAAGAATGAAGAATGATATTTTATTTTACCTTCTGTCTCCTCTGTAGAATAGAAGGCCAATTTCTTTCCCATTTCTTTTCAGAAGAAGGAAGTTCCTTCCTCCATTACTCTGTGATGCTCCTTAAAACTTTGATTGTGATTCAGAGCAATGACCCTTTCATGTTAGTTTTACATTATTATCTTGCCAATTGTACCAAATCCTTTCATGGATTCTGCTCTTGAAAGATTTGCAATGTGGTGCTACTACTAAAGAAAATGGTTGTAAATAAAAATAAAAACCATATAAATAACCTCTCAACATTTTAATTTTATTAACAAGAAGTTGAGATTTCTACACTTCTTTTTTCAGATCTGCATTGGCTGTATTTTTACAAATAATATTAATTCAAGGATGGAGATGATGTATTCACAGTTATTTGGTTAACAAAGTTAAAGTCAAACACTTTTCATCAGACTGTAGATTTTCCCTAGACATTATGATCTGTGAAGTGTCTACTTCTGTATAAAGTGTTACATGGAGCATAAGAACTGTGCCATTTCTGTGCTCTTCCTGTCTGAAGGACCTGGGGATGCCAGATCAGATGAAATCATCTACTGAACATCACTGATAGGTTGCTTGAGTTTTCTTTATTTCCCTGCCACACATAGGAAATTCTTCTGGAGGGAAGTTATCTGGATTTTTTTTTTCCTTTTTTAGATGTATTTTCCACCTTCATCAGAAACTGAAAAGGATACTACTTTATCACTAAGATCACAATAAATCAATACATCTTTTCCTCACATTGTTCATCTTTGCTATTTTTAACTGTGATTTCACCAATGCCTGCCCTCTTCCCCATGGAGGGGGTAAAATCAACCTGCTTTACAAATGAGGAGTTTGCTTCAGTTGTTGTACTAAGTGGTCCAAAGCAAATCTACAAGACTCTATCCTGGAAACCAAGGAAGTTGAGCCTACTGCAAGTAAAAAGCTAAGGGAAAAAAAAAAAGTAAAAAAAAAAAAAAAAGTTGTGAGATGGAAGAAAAGAGAAGGAAAGAGTTGGAGCTTATTGGGTACAAAGTACTGTGAAGCCACAGGCTTCTGATCAAGGAAACTCCATTCTGTTCTAGGAAAACAAATGGAATATTATTATTTTATTTTCTGAGGCTGAATTGGGCTAAGAAAACCAAATTATACAAAGAATATATTTGAGTTTTAGCACTGATTTCTTAGCAGAGCAAAAATAAAACAGAAACCACAAATCCGCAAGACCTTGTAGATTGCTAGAAGAGAACAAAAATATTACAAACGTTATTTTTCTTGTAGCCTATAATACTGTCTGCCATCTTTTTACTAACGTAGCCAGAACCTAGCAAGCCTCACACTCAGTTTTACTATAAGCCTTAATAGAGATGTAGTATGCTACAAATAAATGGAATGCAGAATAAAATTCAGTCAGGGGAGGCAGTTGTTGTTTGCTTGCCACTGGAACATAATGAAGTCAATATAAAAGACAGAACACTTTTGAGAGAGTTGAGAGAATATGTAGATTTGTATCAGAGGATACCTCTCCTCTCCTTTCCTCTGAGTCTCAGAATTAATGGCGAAGGTGGTTAAATACAGAGGAGCTCATTAATCTGTCTGTGTCTGGAGCGGTTTACAGAGATACCATGCAAATCAATGCCTGCAAGGTAGTTAGCATTGTGCTTATGTAAGCAGCACTATACAGGCACAAAATCTACTCTTCTTTAGCTGCACAATGGTTGAGCCAATATTTATTTAATTTTGTTTAATAGTGTCAGTAGGCAGCCTGAAACTGTTGGCCTTTTTCTGAAAGAGATAAGTGAATTAAAAGCATTAAAAAAAAAGCACTGCTAGTTAAAGACACTCTGAAATTTTACTCTGAATGGAGTTTAAATTCTGAAAAAATATTTATGCAGAAAATAAATATTGCACTTTTCCCATATATCTTTATGGCTACTGGAAACCCATGTGCAGGACAGAGACTGTTAGTGTACCCTTAATGTGATTAAATATTTTCTAGCCATCCAGTTTACAAGGCAGGGAAATAGTGCATTTTTCATGGCATCAAATAAATACTGTACATCTTTAATTAGTAAAATATATCAGTGTTGAGGCTAATACAGACATAAATAAAAGCTATGAATGCTGTTACACACTCAGTATAAAACAGAGCATAGATATAAAGATTAATAAACAAAGGAAATCAAAAGGTTTCTGTTGAGTGCCACAACCAGATACACTGAGAATAGCTAGTCTTTCTCTGAGGCATTAAGCTCAAAGCATTACAAACATGTCAAAATATGAAAGATTTTTATACAGAAATAAATATTGTTCAATGGTAAAAATAGCTTTCTTCATTCTTGGTTAAACAGAATAGAAGTACCCTAAGGGTAGTAAAGGGTCTTATCAAGAGAGAACAATAAAAAAACTGATGGAGGGAAATAATCTCTCACCTCAGAGGAACTGCTATAGTTGTTACATTACACTTGTTGCAGTTTATCTATATGCAAGACTCTACAGTATCTTTCAGATTAATCTAGCATCTTAGGAATCTGGTATACTTTTGGGGGAAGTGACTGTACTGGGAGATTCCTAGTGGGTGTGAATGAAGGCAGCAGCGTTCTTTTCAGAACCAGTTGCAGTAAAAGTTTGAATGATTTGATGCAGTTGTGAGACTTTTGTAAATATTTGATGACAGCAGTTGAATACATCTCCAGCATGATTTTGACTTAAAAAAAACCAAAAAACCAAAAAAAAACAAACCAAACCAAACCAAACCAAACCCATAAAGAACTTGAATTTCATGTTTGAGTAAGTGAAGGATTGTCCTGGTTTCAGGTAGGACAGAGTTAATTTTCCTCCTAGTAGCTGGCAGGGTGCTATGCTTTGGATTAGAATGAGAAGAGCGCTGATAACATGCTGATGTTTTAATTGTTGTAGAGCAGTGCTTACACCAAGCCAAGGACTTTTCAGCTTCTTGCTCTGTCCTGCTAGCGAGCAGGCTGGGGGTGCAGCAGGAGCTGGGAGGGGACAGACCCAGGACAGCTGACCCAAACTGGCCAAAGGGGTATTCCATACCATCTGACGTCATGCTGAACAATATATAGGGGTGGCTAGCCGGGGTGGGGGGCCGGCTGCTCAGGGATAGGCTGGGCATCGGTCAACGGGTGGTGAGCAATTGCATTGTGCATCACTTATTTCGTACACATTATTACTATTAATACTATTATTATTATTATTATTATTGTTGTTATTATTTTTGCTGTCTTAATAAACTGTCTTTATCTCAACTCACAGGCTTCACCTTCCCGTTTCTCTCCCCCATCCCGGAGAGGGAGGGGGGAGGGTGAGCGAACGGCTGTGTGGTGTTTGGCTGCCAGCCGGGCTAAACCACAACAAAGATTGAGAATATTTGTCTGTTTAGTGGAAACTGTTTACCTGGCTCCTGTCACCACTGACCCAGACACACATAGCCTACTTCTCACCTCAGATTGGGTTCAGCTTTTGAAGTCCATGGCACAGGCTGCTCTGGTTATATTGGCTCAGGGTTAGGCAGTAACTCCTGAGAGGCTTCACCCATAAGGAGCAAGGCTTTGCTGCTCTATGCATATACAGAATTGGGCTCCTTTGTGTCAGGGCTCTTGGCAAATTTCTGAACATGACTGGATGAGTTCATCTTATGGGTGATAGCCACCTCTTCCACACTCTGATCCAAATTAAGTCCATTTGAGACATTTTGTACCACTTTGGGTTGCTTATCAAATGCCGTAGTTCAGCTGAAACACATAAATTTATCTATTTGTACCTCTCTCTAAGGTTTTCTGAGATTAACTTAACTATGTTTGGTCTTAACACAAACCTTGATGTCACAAAAGTTTAAATAAAATCCATTCATCAGGTGTGATATCCTTGACTGTGATTTATCATCCTATAGTAAGATTTTAGGACATTTTTGCCATATATCCTCCAAAATGAAAGGTATGCAACATTTATAAATGCAATCTCTCCCAGCAGACAAATGTCAATGAATTAGAGATTTAGACCAAATGTGCTATAATGGTTATTAAGATAAATAATGAGTATGATTATGAGTTTGAGAGCTAGTTGGAGGTTGAATTTTCTGTTAAGGTATTTAACGAAAGGAGCAACTATTTAAACTGACAATGGAAATGGTTTAATTGCATAGTGTACAATGTTTTGACTAAAGTTTAGCCCTACTGTCAGATATAGGAACAATTACAGAAATTTAAATATAGAAAATAGATACTGCTACAGCTTCTGAGAAATAATTCCCTAACTAAGGGAAGAGAGGCATTCAGGGAGTCACTTTAAGAGCCAAAGTTATCAGTCATAAACAGGCAGGCAAATTACATGGTACTTCCATGGTAATAATAAAAGCACTTACCTCTGTTTCAGCTACGTGGACTTCTCTTTGCTCTGGACTTATGCATACTTCTTAGTAGAAGAAAAATTAACATGAAATGTTATCACTATTTTCAGTTCCATTGTGATGAACCCACAGAGTGGATAACGTAGTCCATCCTGTGTTTTACAGAAGACCTAGATTACATCGTGCCCTCCATGCGTTGCAGGGGATATTGATTAGACTGCTTCAGAATTCAAAGAAGAAAAAAGAAAATGTACTATGAGTTTCTTCATCTACATATTTTCTTTTCATCTTCCCATTTTCTGGCAATAATTAGTTTGCAGAAGTCAACCAGACTTATTTATTTTCTTGCTTGAAATACCACAGTTGCATTTTTATAATAGACTTCAGTGTATTCTTCATATAGAAACTTAACAAAAAGTATTTGGGAATTCTTATCCCTTATTCTTTTGTTAGCTTGAATAATAGGCATCGTCTTAATGTCTGTTTGCTTGCAACTTCTATGCACACTGTTATGTGAAAAAAGAAGGACCACAGAGACACTCTAATATTGCAGAGCAAGCTGGACTGAGAAATATTTAATGCCAGTCCAGAGATTCACTGGCAAAAAGCTGCAAATGAAAATTATTACAATGAGTATAAAATTATTATAAAACTGTCACATTTCCAATATTTCATATCACTTCTGACCATAAGCTCCACAGCTATAAAAGCAATATCTTTTACTCTTCAATGTGCACAGATGATGGTTTGCATTCTTCAGGGCTTATCATGTTAAAATGCCTTTAATTATGTCCCAGATAGCTGTTCAGAAGGCATTTTTAAACCTCTTCAAGGTCAACACCTTACTTCTTGATGATCCTCAGATCATCATTCTATGATTTCTGTTTCACTGACATAATATCTCTATTATTCTTGGGAATCACTATATTGATATGTAGGCCACACTGGCATATGATTACATCAACTGTCCCTAAAGGTTCAGATGCTGTTTGCTGATGTCTGTTTCTCATTTACTAATCCTTAAAGGTCAGATGGGTTGAAAACTAATGTATGTACTTACTTCATATTTGAAAAAGGTAGTAGTATTGCTAAGTTACTTTTTTTTTTTTTTCTGTGATTGGGTTCATGAATATCAAACATATGGTAAACAGAAGAAGCATCTTACAAACTTGCGTTTCTGATGACATATTGTAATGAAAATGAGAAAGAAATGATTGGTTGCCAATCACAACTATAACTAGGCACCTTGAGAACCCCAGTCCATTTGCAGTTTGTGTTGAATTTAAAAGATTGCTAGCTATATAGCACACAGTAATAAACTCCACTCCCAAACCATTAATTTAAACTCAGACACAAAAACTCAAAGAAGAATCTTCTTCATGGATCACTGCCCTTGTTAACAAGTATCAAATAGGATAAATTGTATATTATAGCACTGTCCACTAGCTCTCTATATTTAAATCTTTCAGTGTTTCTATTATTATAACACTCCTTTCTAACAGAAGGATAACATCCACCACTTAAAAGAAAACTGACATAAACTGAAATTTTGCCTTTTAGTACATGCACTCTTCATAAAATATTCTGGTTGGTACATATGCTAAGAACATTAAAGAATCAAACTTCCAGCAATCTACACCAATTCCAAACTTCCCCAATGTTTATTAACTCTCATGCAGAGTCCTTCTTTAATACATACAAACACAAGAGGCTCACTGTGAATAAATTACTGTAGATATGCTTCAGTTCATTAAATGAGTCCACAATACAAAGTACTTCTTTAAAATTGTAACCTAACATACACAGTAAGATAAAAAAATATGCTAACACTGTTAAATATAAAATTAAGAACTATCTTCAAACCAGTCCAAATGTATACCTATATTTCATTCACAGAAATTAGAATTAGAAAAGGAACAGTCCTTTAGAAAGGAATAAAAATTAAAGTAACAATGAAATCAAATGCTGTAATCAGAAAAAATATGGCCTTATCTTACATTTAAGAAAATAGTTCAGTTTAACAAAATTATAAGTCCAAACAAGTCTTCCAATAGTTTTTTGTTGTTGTTGTTAAATGATTAAAATGCAATATTGATATCTTATACAAGTAACAAACTAGTCATGTTGTATTAAATCCATGTTATATAGACTTTATATCCTTATTCAAAAAAGAAAAAATATTTTACTCTTTTGGTCACTTATATGACTGTTTTATTTATCAGCTATGTAAATAGCCCAGCAAATCTTGGGTAGAAAATGGGAGGAAATAATAATGCATTATTTTTGTAGTCTGTAGAAAACGGAATATAATAACTCCCATTCATGGTAACGGAGTTATGTACCTCATTCTCCATCCATTGTACTAAAAATTGAGCACTCTGCAAAGTACAATATCAGTTTAAGTGTTACCTTCAGCGAACTATACAGACAGATCTTGTCCAGAAAGAAAAATATAAACAGTTTGCAAGATGCAATGTCAAAAAGAAAGTATAATGGGTCAGACTGGGTAGTATAATAAATCATTACTGAATTGCTATATATGGATGGACACACACACTGACACTGTATACCTGCAAATTACTCTTTTCTTGACTATGACTTGCCTTGACTATATCTTGTACTTCAGTGTATGTTTTATTTTGAAATAAATGGCCAAGAGTGAGTGAATCACTGGTCTACATCTATTAATCAATACAGGAGATAAATCTACAAAATGAATATGATTTTTTAAAACTCTGTTCATTTTTAAAACTCTGTTCATTTTCATTTTGGGGGTATAAGGTTGAAAGGGACAGATTTTTTTACAGGGAAATTGTGTGGTTGATTACTCAAAAATAAGTAGTCTGTTTTTATGAGACTTCCTCCTCTTCCTTATCTACTGTAATATTCAATAATGAGATTTTAAATGTCTCTTGTGCTATGTATTTCTATAGGATATGGTGCCCTTTAAAACTAAATATTATTTATAGCATGAAAAACACAATGATTCCTGACCCAGAACTATATCATTAAGAGGAGACTAATGAAGAAGCTAGTCCATTAACGTGTAGAACATTAAACTGGTTTGCTTGTCTAGAAAAAGCGTAATCACCCCTTCAAACTTTTGTTGTGTTACCTGTAATTAATACTAATTAAGACTGAGGCTCTCAAATATGAAATGGTTGAGGAAATCTGCAGGGTTTGGTTTCCTATTTGTCAACTTTTATTTGAAAACAGCAGGTTAAATTCCAATCTGAGGAATGTTTAGCCTCAAACTATCATGCAGATTGTTTTTGTATCTATGTAATTGCCAAAGACTGCTTTGGTCAAAACTCCTGAACACTTTTTATTGCTAATTTTGGCAATAAACCTGTTAATTAGTTAATTGTAAAGCATTAGTGAATCAAGTAAAAAGGATCCATCTGTTTATAAAATAAGATTTCTTCTGGGCATAACATTTACAAACCACAGTGGTAGACACCATATTTGTTGATAAAAACTCTCACTCCTTTTACAGCTAAAAAGTGACTTTAAAGGAGATTTGTAATATATCACACATGGTTAATACCATCAGTTTTAAAATCATCAGGGGGGCTTGAAGTTGTGGCAAAGAGCTATACCCTTTCTTTTCTCTATTTCACTGATGCGAATCTGGCATAGATGGATAGCTGCCAGAGGTGTGGCCACATTAAAAGTGTCCAGTTCTCCAAACAAATTTATGGTATCTCCAGTTGGAGAAGAATTTTAAGAACACCTAACATCTACCATTGCCATAAGGATCATTTCTGTGGGCAGGCTCAGAAGCCAAATGAAGCACCAGGTTTGAGGGAATTTTACCATTGACTTGAATGGAAGCAGGATCATAGATTTTTTTCAGGTGAATGCATAAGCAGTCTAGGAAGCTTACACTGCTGCTACTTATCTTTTCCATGGCCAATTAAATAGGCTTATTTTCTCAGAGCTGTCAATGTGGCAGCTTTCATGAGCACTAAATTCATCCTTTAAGGAGAAAAACGTTAAAAAATGTAATGTCTTTTCTGATCTAAAGATACCATAAAAACAGACCTCTTTTCAATACAGAAAACAAATCTCTTGTATATTCATGTGGATTACAGAATAGTTTCCATACAAAAAAATACTACATTTCTTTATCAGAGTGAAGATGATACAATATACTTGTCTGAGATTAAAAACATATAAGAATGGAATATTGATAGCACCGTACAATATAAAGGAGGGTTGGATGACGTACTATGGGTGCTGATAAGAATTATATGGCTTCTAGCAGAGAAATAAAATGACAGAAAAAGATAGAGACTGATGGCAATAGGAAATGCATCTATAAAGGGGACCACAGGAGTAAACGGAATAAGTTTGGATAACTCAGCAGACCGGCGTTTAAGGGACAATGCTAATTGAATTATGCATTGTAGCCAGATAGGGTAGAGTGATGCTTCTAATGCTGAAGAAAACCTTAGGCATCTTGTCCTGCACCAGTATCCTCCGCTGCCCCAGTCTTTCCCCAAGAGTTCAAAATCTGCTAACAACCCAGACAAATAGTTTGTTAACAGCTGTTTTATCTGTGGCCATCGGGGTTCAGTTATTTCTCCTTGGATGCAAGGGAGCTATGAACGAGTCTCTAAAAAGATAGGGAATTCAAGCTCATGCTGGAAAATCATATGAGAGACCCACTACAGAAGTGTTATATGGCTATGGAGAAGAATACCACACATGGAGAGAAATAATGTTGTCTTTTCTTAGTGTGCTACTCATTCAAATCTAGTCATCTAGATAATGTGCCCACATTTGGGAGGTCTGAATGCTTGCCATGATGCTTACTTTCTAGATGTCTGGCATCTGTGGTGGTGTTCAGAGCTTGGAACAAGATGCCTGGGCTACCCCGTACAGCACCCACAGAAAGAAGGGTGGTTGCAAAAGTAAATGTATAAAAATGTCACCTGGGGAGAGAAGCTACTGAAAGTCCCAAGCAGATAGTCAGAGAGCTCAGAGCTTGCCTCCAGCTGTGATTTCTCACAGCAGACCCTGTTCTAGGAATTAGTCCTTGGCACCAAACTTTCCCCGTAAAATACAGTGAGCAGGTTGGGGGGAGAGGTGGGAGAGACATAAGAAGAATATGAGGAACATATTTTGTGATTCTAGATCTGAGCTTACTGAAAGCTGTTGAGAAACAGGATCAGCAGCATGTTTCTGCAGAGTGGAAGTGATGGGAAGACCTGGCAGCACAGCAAGCTGTGCATGGCTCTGCAGCAGGAACTGCAGCCAGACCTTGGGGCCACAACCAAAAGTACAGCAAAACCAGGATGTGGTCTCACAGCAACAGGCATGAAATGAACCCAGGGACTGAGGGACAGACACCTTCCCCACAGCTGTTTCTTTATGAACATGTAATCAGTGAAGTTGCTAGTAAGGTATGACTACAGGCCTGTTGTCATGAGATATCTGCTGAGGAGCAATGATAAAATTAATGACTTATTATAAGGGGTAAGGAACAATTCACAGCAGCAATCAGTTGGAACACAGCCCTTTTCACAATGTCAAAATTTTATATGGGGGAATATTAATTTGATCTCAAAGTACTGGTATGCTTTTTGACACTGCAAAGTGGCTGTGTGCTGTGGAATGCTGCTGTCAACAGGCAGAGGTGCACTGCTAAAGGTGGTTTGGGGACAAGGACACGAACGTGTCTACTGAAAACATGGGTGGCAGGATGAAACTGAGAGGCTCACTTGTAAAATCCTAACCCCAGGAATGCACAGCCAGCAATATGTTTCACTGACATTTAAAGTTACCTTCAGTTCCTAGTGCTTCCCTGAACAGCAACTGCCAGTCCAGGCTTTGTGAAAATAGGGTGTAACATGCTGTTTTACTGCTGCCGCCTGGAATTAGAACTATTGTTTAAAAGCAAAAAAGCCAACACCCCAACCCTCAAAAGCACATGCAAAAATCCCACTACATGACAGACTATTTCACAGTGGAACCATCACAAAAGCTGGTTTCAGGTGATTTTAGAAGTTAACTCTGCCACCTCAGTTTGGAAGAACAATGAGTTCTCAAACCACTTCTCAGAACACTGTTGTTTGTAGGCTTGAAACGCAAATGGTTTTTAGCTACTTTTTCGTCAAATCCTGTTATGCTACTTTATTATGATACAGTTTTTTTATGAATGTTGGTTACTGAGAATAGTCATTTTTAATATAAGCATAATTTAAAACATTTATTTTAAAATATATTGGCTGTACTTTTTAATAACAAGTTTGGGATATTTTAAGACAAGTTGGGAAGCTACCATCCTTGATAGGGCTAATTTAATATCAATCATAACATTGGTAACAAGGTAAAAAGAATGGAATTACTAGAGAAAATTCACCAATGAGAGCATAGACTATTCAGAACAGTACTAATATAATAGTTGGAACAAATCAGCTCAATAAATTTCCATCAGTTTAAAGTACCCATACAAGGTCTCACACATCGGCTAAACTTAAATGAGGTCCTTGTACAGATCCTGTGAACAGGAGTGAATTTCGCCCTCAACAGTTGAAAAACTGCCTTTCATTCTGATTGCATCAGAAAATTAATTTGCTCCATGTTCCAGCAAAACAACAAATGGTTCAGTCATCAAAACGACATTTTGAATAGCACAGTTTATACTACATTTACAAATAATCTGGTATCAAGCTAAATAGAGGATTTTTACTGTTTCTGTGGTAAAAACTGGATAATAAAAGTATTGACATTTGCAGTGTATCAACTGATGTAAGTAAGAGTTATATAATGAAATAAGACCTTGACAATAACATTGCAGAAGCACATGAAGATATACTAGTACAGAAGAAAATGAAGAAAAATGTCAGGAAAATTACCGAAACCAAGAAAGTAGAGCTTTAGTGAAAGGCTAAGGAACTGGAAGGGAGATTGAACAAATATGGAAAATGCAGCATGTTTTGGGCTCTTCTGGGGAGGAACTGGAACAGAATGGTTAATACAAATATTTTTAGGGTACAGACAGTCTGCACCAGATTACCAGAAAAAAAAATATTGTAAAGTGCCAGTTCCTCACCTGGTATAAATTGTCACCAGTGGAGCTGTGATAACTTGCAGCTTGTGGACTTGGGTGTCACAAGCAGGTTATGAAAGGACTAAAACATAGGCACTGTTATCATTTCTTCAGTGCTGAAAAACCATATGCAGTGGAGATCAGCCATGGGAGGTGCCAGTGACCTCTCTTGGCTTACACTGGTCCCCACAGGAGAGTACAAAACTATTTGGCAAGTAGTCCACAAGGCCCCATGAGGCAAAAGATTTCCTTCCTGGATGGGCCAAAGTACATCAGCAGCATACCTCTCCAAAGGGAGGAGAGATCACTGAGTTTGAAAAGTATGTTTAAAGAGTACTGAGTACTATAATCATAGCAAGTGATGGGGCCTGGAGTCCCATATGTTGGCTTAAATAACATCCCACAGAAGGTCTGTATACTCCAGCCTCCTGCAGAAGGTTGGTTTCACTCAATATGCATATTGCATCCTCCTAATTATCCATCTCTTTGTATTAATGATGAAATAATACAATCTTCTATTTTCTCTAATTAAGTTTATTATGGAGACATTTTTATGTGCCTATTTTTGAAAAATGAAATTTCATTAAAAGTCAGTGTATCAGATCTTATTAATTCTATTACATTACAACATGAAACGTTTCATCAGGAAAAAAAAAGAAGACTGAATCAAAACCAACCCTAGACTTTGATAATACAGATAAAAAAAAATCCAATGCATTCACTTTTCAATCTCATTTTAAACACTGCAAAACTTTCCTTATGTGAAGTTTCTAAATCAATAGAGAATGACTTATCATGTTCTCCTAAAGAAACATATTTTGTCTACATTTCTGGGGATTTTTTCCCCCGAAAACACTGTGAAATGCCAATGCATTTCACTAAGCCATTTTTTCTTCTTGTAATTAGGAAAAACTAGATAAATAAATTGATAACAATTACCTTTGGGAAAACCAGGTTGGACTAAAAGACCTTTTAATAATTGGAATGGCAGTGCACTTTGCATGCTGTCAGTGCTCAGTGACTATTGCCACAAGACAACTGATATGCAGTGACGTTTTCTTTGTCATTGCTGGACAGTAGGGACTTTAGTGCCAACGATTTTCTGCCATCTTCTGAAAGTGATATGGGCCTATGAATGGTTATAGCAAGATAAAGGATCCCTTGATATCCTGTAGAGGAATTGCAATGTTTTGCTGCTCTCCCGACATGTTCCATGGCTGTGACCCCAGGGCACACATAGCTGAATGGTTTTGCTGAGGTTTGGAGTCTTCTTTTTCTTGTGAAGCTCCTGCTCAGCATCGCCAGTGCTCTGCTTGTATGAAGGATAGATCACATGGGGTGGCAGACAGCAGCAGAAATACTGGCCCCATTTGCTGCTGCCAGGGACTGAGGGATACTTATTTTACTGATTTAGAAAAGAAAGTCATAACCCATTTGAACAGTTGTAGCAGAATATATAGACTGTGTCAGGAGAGTGAAAATTTCACTTGTAAAACACACAGTGGAATGACTTGTAGCACATACCTAATTGACTCAAATTGCTTATTTTGGCTTTCAGTAAACCACAAATTTATGTCATATAAATTCATTTGTTTTCCTTGTGCAGCAGTTTGTCATTCTAGAAAGAAGTGCAGCCCCTGAAATTACTTATATAAAAACTTTTTTTCAGCCCTATTTCTTGTGCTGGAATGACTGAGATACAGTTTTAAATGTTTAGGGAGAATAAAGGACTGTTTCTGATGATGCTTGATCCTGCCTATCCATTAACTTCATATTGTTAATCATGGCAGCTAGGGTCTGCAGACCACATTTATTCTCTCAGGTCAACCTAGTTAGTCCAAAGTCATGCTCAAAAGCCCTCTCTTTTCCAGGCAACTCAGGAGGGTTTTGTGGGTGGACAGATTATATGTCATGAAGAGCTGTTTGTTCAAGACTATCTCACCCACTATGTTTCCTGAATTTCTACTCACACAAAGAATGAGTGGACAGCAAATTCATCATCATTTATGGGGATTTAGTGCTTCCTGAGAGCTAAAGATTCATTGCAAGTAAGGCCAGGAGTGACTGGCTTTACTTGCACAGTACTCTGATGCAGATAGGGCATTCACAGGGCACATTGTTTGCAAATTGGACAGTAAGCAATGGGGACCATTCCATTACATGGCTTCTGCTGGGGCTGAAGAAAGGGTACACAGCCTGCCAGGCTGAAAAGGTCTAGAGCTGTACAGGACACTTATCAGTGTGGCTAGGATCAGGCCTGTAGGACTACTCCTTCTCTGAGCTGACCTTTGAAAGATAGTGACTCATTTTGGCACCCCATTGCCACCTTTCTAAAGTGAGTAGCAATACAGAAAAATATGGGCAAGAGACTAGGAAAAATGCCAAAATGAAATGCAAACCTGGGTGATTTTACCTGGTGGCAATTTTCAGCAGAATTGGACAAATAAATGAAAATGAAACCTTAGTAATATGTGAGACCAAAAAATCCCAACATAAAGATCCATGACATTTTTTCTTGTCTCTGCCAGCTCCAGCGAGGATGCTGTGTCAATGATGGTGATCACACCCACAATACCTTGCAAAACAGCAGGCATCTCCTGTGCACAGCCCTGCTTGGAAGAGATGTGTAGGGATATTTCTGTCAGCTTGCCATCAAAAATTCATTTCAGCAAGTAATTCAACAAGTGAAAATAAACAGCTTCTCTCTCCCACACAATGCAGATCCAAGCTAGTGGATAGGACAATAAACTAGAAGAATAATTAAGCCCATATGTACCTGAGCTTGCAGGTCCTTCTGAGATTTCACTACTCATGTCTATACTATTTTCACAGCCAGCCTACATGCTATAAATATTTGTTTTTGTGGAAAGCAACATCAAAACCCTTTGAAGGCTCTTCTTTCAACCAAGCTCTTCTGTACAGCCAATGCTAGTCCAGTGATAACTCCACAAGGACAAAGAAATACCAGGGAACAGCCAGGCTACGCACAGTGTGCAGTGAGTGGATACACAAGCCAAACTGGAGGCACGCTTAAAGGCAACTCTCTATTCCCTTCCTGAAGTTAATCCGGTTTGCTCTAATTTTGTTCCAGAGTGCCCTCCAGAGGGTAAACAATGACCATGAAACTGCTCTTAAGATACAGGCTTGACATGGGCAAGGATGTATCTCTGACTGTTCTCCTGGGAACCCAAGAGATGTAGACCCCTTTACCTCTGTCTTCACTTCCAAGCTTTACCTTTTACATGTAACACACTGCAAAAGCAGGGTGTGTTGAACTGTGTTGAACCCTAAACACAAGGATCCAAGCACCTTTCTCACTGGGGACATACACATGCTTCCATAGAGGCAGGGCATAATGAAAGCCAAGCTCCAAGTCCCTGACTCTCTGGTTGCAGGTCAGACTACATCTTTTTGCTTTCTTCATTAGTGCTTTCTCCTTGTTG
Organism: Cygnus atratus; assembly: GCF_013377495.2. NCBI lineage: Eukaryota > Metazoa > Chordata > Aves > Anseriformes > Anatidae > Cygnus > Cygnus atratus. The sequence goes on from NC_066365.1 coordinate 59,472,483, forward strand.
TTTAAGTACATAATGAAACCCAGAAACACTCCCAGGGGGAATCAATTGCATAAATGCAGTGCCATTGAGATGATCTAGAGTGTTCAAGACATCTCCATGAGGCTGGCAAAAATGACAGAGGATCTGTGGAAGACCCATGCCTTTCTAGAGTGACAGCTGGAGGCCAGGCAGGATACTTTGGCATTTAAAATGCTACTGAGCATCTGTATTCATACATCTGAATTGGTCTCTCATCTGCCTCTTTTAGTGTGAGGGATAGAATAAAAATATATTCAACAAATTCTAGTCATGTTACTTGATGCATTTCTACTCACAACATCCAAGTAATGCCATGATACGAGCTATTATTCATTCACTTGTTCCAGTTCTTGGGACTTCTGACGTGACTTGGTGAAAGGTAGTTTAAGAATTCTAGGTGTTATTTTGGCCTTTGGGACTCTAGCTCTGATAAGTATTGCATATGAAACAATTTTTATTTTATTTTTTTTTTAACTAGGAAAGATTTCTATTAAAAGAAGCTTTATTTTACAACAATAAAAACAGGATAAAATTCCCTCTGTCTCAAAGGCTGATTATGCTACAGAGATTACAAACTGCAATCTCAATAGTGTTGCCTTCATTTATCTGCTTGAGAAGTGGCTTTTTTACACTATAGGGAAGCTAACCATTTCAGCTATTTCATAATATCAGTAATGAAAGAATTGTTCTTCCATTATAACCCCATTTTATGTTTAAGGCACAAAGCAGAGCCTCTGTTTCATTATTGTTTAATTCCAGAACAAATGTTATCCTCATCCTTACAGAGAATTATAAACTGTGTCTTTATTTACTTGCATGACACAATTTTCACACATTTGACAGACCATTTCTCATGTTCTTCATTGTCATGGTATTAGTGAAATGTAGCATAAGCTTTAAATTTGCAACTGCTGTCCAATCAATAAGAAGATCACACCATCCGAATAATGCTATGATATGTGACATTATCTATTCAACTGTTCTATTCCTTGGGACTTGTGAATACTGTCACACTGAAAATGAACACCATTTGCGCTGACAGATTCTTCCTCCATGCAGCACTTTTAATGAATATATTTCAAAATGAGGTACCAGATTAAATAAATTTCATGTCATATCAAAACAGAGATATTAACATTATTTGTAGCAGCAAAGTTCCAAGTAAATTACACTGAACTTACATATGTAATGTATTTAGCAAGAATAGGGTTTTCAAATAGCATAAATCTTGTTGGATGTCAACTTGCCACAGCAGTGACATGTAGACCTTTTCTCCATATTTTCATGACAAGAACAAAAGTGTACTTTGGCATAGTTTTCTAATGCATCAAGCTTGTGTTCAAACCAGAATTTATTACTAACACTAAGTTCACTAAAGAAGCTCAGTAAACTTCAGTGAAAGTCTCTGGTATCTTTGAATTCCCAAACAAGGCCATTATTATGCATATTTGCCATAAAATCTTCTATACAGATATCTTTTCCTGTGGCTATGCTGGTCGAATTTGTACATTGGATCTAACAGTCTTTTCTCCTCCATGAGGTATCTTTTCTAATAGAATCATGCCATTCATGGCTCATGATTTAGTTCTCTTCGGCTCTTATCCTGCAGTGGACAGAACATGATTGCAGTGCAACAGGAATTGCTTGCACAGAACAAACCAGTACTGCCAGACAGGCCCAAAATGCATCAAACTTATTGTGTGAAAAAGTTTAGAAGTGGATACATATTTTGCTGAGTGTGATATCTCGGTGCATGAAGGCTTTCAGAGTCTTCAGATAAATGCATCTTTGTCTTTCAGTAAAGACAGTCCTAACAGGGTTCAATGAAATTTATGGACAATAAAGTAAAGATGACATTAGGAAAGACTATAGGAGAATGGTTTATCAAAACTTATGTGATTGAGGAGTGTTTCAGTAACCTGTTGTACTGTAAAAAAAATAAAAAAATAATAATAATAAAAAAAGAAATCACAAGAAAGATGTCATTCTCAGAGTTGGTCTCTTTGTTTCTGTAGTGCAAGCAAATCTATTCAGAGTCCATTAAAGTAATAAGAACAATACATTGTAAAAATACACTTACAAGAAAACTGGAAATATAATATAGAGATCCCATCACAGACCCATTTACTATTGGTGTAGTGGTAAAAAAATGTTTTTAGTTCTGTATGACACTAGTTTAATATACAAAGGCATGTAATACCTGCTACATGAAAAACCTTGAGGTTGGATTCCTAGAATGAGCTCCTAACTCCTTACTCTGCTAGCAGTAATATTCATCACACATCTTCTTTACAACCAAGTCTACATGTAGATGGTAGATCTTGTGGGAAGGTCATTCTTTAGAACAGCTTCCTTCTACTGGCAAGGCGAAATCTGGAAGTAATGGCTTCTCAGCAAAGAAATGTCATACTGTTCAAACACTGGTAGAAAAAAAAAGAAAGGAAAGGAAAGGAAAGGAAAGGAAAGGAAAGGAAAGGAAAGGAAAGGAAAGGAAAGGAAAGGAAAGGAAAGGAAAGGAAAGGAAAGGAAAGGAAAGGAAAGGAAAGGAAAGGAAAGGAAAGGAAAGGAAAGGAAAGGAAAGGAAAGGAAAGGAAAGGAAAAAGAGAAAAGAGATGAAAAGAGATGAAAAAAAGAGAAGAAAAAAGAGAAGAAAAGAGAAGAGAAGAGAAGAGAAGAGAAGAGAAGAGAAGAGAAAAGAAAAGAAAAGAGAAAAGAAAAGAAAAGAAAAGAAAAGAAAAGAAAAGAAAAGAAAAGAAAAGAAAAGAAAAGAAAAGAAAAGAAAAGAAAAAAGAAAAGAAAAAGAAAAGAAAAATTCTCCTGCAAGGTAAGATTGGACTTTTGTTTCATTTGCAAAAGAAAGAATGCACTCTTTCTCTGTCACCATCCTGCCATAGTTCTACAGATGATGAGTTAAGCTTATTCTTCTACTTTGGGTGGTTGTCACTCTTTTTGAAACTAAAAAAACACATAGCCATATTGGGATAATTGTCTACGGTGGGGCAGCCAACAATGAGAACACCCCTTACATACTGGCCAAAAAGTAATAGATGCCTGCAAAAATTAAGGCTGTATGCGTATCAAAATTTCAGTGACCAGAAAGCTAATCACATCCTTAACTGCTGCACAAGCGCTCCCTAACATAGCAATGCCTCTTGAAAGCCCTTTAGAAATTAATCCTTAAGTCTAGCTGGAGGGAATACTTTTATGTTCTTACTGTTAAAGAAGAGAAAGCAAAAAGAGGTTCAGTATTATAACTAATCTCCTTTCTCTCATTTTATCCACTTGTAAAACAATAAGTTGGTACTTATGTATTAGGTGAAGACCAAAGAGAAACATGTCTTGATTACAAATAGAAACAGGTAGGCATTTTCCCAACACACAAATAGATAAAATAAGACACAGATGTTAACTGACTCTCCTTGTTGACACAATAAATTGGGAAATAACTTATAAAACACTCAAAAGGCACTCTTTAAGGCAAAAGTATTTAAAACTTTGCCATGATTACTCCAATTTAAAGCACTAGTGGTATCTGTGTACCTCTCTTGTTTTATGCTTTGTAATTAAATAACATTGGCAAAGTTTTATAGGAGGAGGATAGAGAACTTCCTTGTTTCCATATTTACAGTGATTACTCTAGATCTTGAGGAAGTAGTAAGCAGAAAAGTAAAGATAACCTGTTTTTAGGATAGTTCTTAACAATTTGAGAATTGCATAGGGAAATTGGTACAGATCATAAGGAACACACAAATTTTGTAAAGTCTTCAGGAGCTTGATGCCTCAAACTTTATTTTAAGACTTCAAGTACAATGTACCAATTATCCAGCATTTGACAGTGTCCATTTACAAATTTGCAGAATTCCTCAATATTAAATTTTACTCATCTGATTTATATGACAGGTTAAAAAAAATAAAATAAAATTAAAAAAAAAAAAAAGATTGTGTACACCGCCAGCAGTCTTACATGACAGAAAAGCTTTTATTTTTCTTCTTTCTTTCTGGCCCCAAATCATGTCATAACACTGCAACAGCACAAATAAGTTAAGTTAAAAATGCCATAGCATGAAGCATTTAAAAAACTAACAAACAAACAACGAACTCTTCAAAAAGGCTTAGTATCTCTACCCCAGAAAGTTACAATCTTGTAGTGAAAACAAAACATTTTAAGGCTACTTTTTCTTTTCAGAGATCAGCAGGATGTGTTTGTACCAGTTATGCAATTCATCGTTTTATGATTATCTACTAAAATGCCATGTATGACAATTTCTTTAAACCTCAAGATTTTTATTCAAATATTAAAAATAAAGTGCTTTTTTATTCTCTCTCTTTTTAATTTTTTCCCCTTCTCTCTGAGTTTTATTGTACTTCAGATTCTGTATTATAAGCCACCAAGGATGACTATATCCTAAAGTATGGTGATCACTACTGAATATGGTACTCCAGGTGAAGTATATAACTAGTAATTAGGTACTATTAATTCTGTTTAATTTGATTTATAATCTGTTTCTCCAGGAATTAAATATAGCATTCTATTTGACATGTGTACTGCAGGTAGGGATTCAAGAGCAGGTTAGAAGAGATTGGTATAATAATTCATTGATGGTCACTATGCTGTTGGTGTTTTTGTTTGTTTGTTTATTTGTTGTTGTTTTTTAAGTATTAACTGTGAATAAACTACTGGCCCACTTAAGTATATAAATATTAACAATTGAAACTTTTGACCTTGTCAGACCCTGATCACTAGTACTTGAGCTATCTTGAATCACTTCATTTACGGTATTCTCATTAGATAGTCAAATTAGCTCTAAAATATATCTTCTAATTGCCTCTAAAAAAATCCAGGTCCTCTGATGAGTTGACATACTGTTTTGACGCATGTAACTGAAATTTTTTGTATGAAAGCTTTTTCAGCTGAAAACCTTTTTCAAAATGAAAATGTTGATTGATTTATTTTTTTTTTAACTTAAAGTGTGATTTTTTATTTTTTTTTCTAACTGGAAAGTACCAGGCTTCATTTGTCTTATTATTTTTTCTAATTTCAGTATTTCAGTTTTGCTTATCTTAATCTCCCTTTCCTTTGTGTTCTTCATTTTTTACTATTATCTAGTTAGAAGATGTCAAGCAGTAAGAAACCAGGCAATAGTTCCTTCACATTAAAACTATTGTGGAATAATTAATATATGATTACTTACAATCTGCAGTATTTTTTTTTTATATGTCTGTGAGAAAAAAAATAATGTTAGTGAATAAGGATGTGAAGAAAATTGCAAGAGGTAAAGGTAGAACATGGAAGTCGGGACAATGCTGTCAGTTACTGTGGTCTTTGCTGCTAAGGTAACATTTATATTCTTTGCTTCTGTAATGGTAGGAGCCAGGTCCTCCACGTGTGGAACTAAGGTTTCCACTCCACTTGGGATCTGGGTTGAAGGCTTCAGTTCAGCAAAATACTTAAGTATGCATCCAAGAGTCATTAAAGAGAAGATCTTCAACAAGTGGAGATAGAGGTCTAACAATGTACATCAGCTTAGATTCCACCACACAATCTTCAGAGGACTTGAACAAGTGCCTAAGAGCTACAACCAGAAATTATTTTGTTTGAACAGATACCTTCTTCTTCCTGAGTCCAGGCAGGACTCAAGCAATACTGAACTAGATAAGTCTAAATAGTTAGGTTTAGTAGATCACTCACATTCTGCTGGAAAACAGCACAACACAACTAGTTAGAAGAAAAACCTATTGCCTTTTCCTCTCTCCCTTCCCTTCCTCTCCCTTCCTTAATGGTCTGGATGTTAATATATTTCCCTGCAAGATGGGTGATATATTTAAACCGTTTCAAGCTGACGAAGAACATGAATCCAGGTGTTCTACTTCCCAGATTACTGCTCTAACATGGGCCTATTAATAATGGAGAAAGTCCTGATAGTGGTTGTTTCTTCTAAACAATAACTAGAGGTGTATTCTGGAAAGATTATCAGCCTGTGGCTACCTCATTTGACTCAAGCAGCTCTGTCAGGTGCTACACAGAACAGCTAGCCTCAGGATCCTTATTAGCTTGCTACAGGAAGATCTCTTCTGTGCTTGCTGGCTTTTCTGTGTCCCATTCTGAGGTCTCTAAGTCTACCTCAGGCAGGGGTCTTCAACTTGCTGATAAAGGAGCACAAGTCCTGTCTCAGAACCGGCCTTCAAGTCCTTGCAAACCAGCACTATTTGTTGAATCAGGGTCTACAGAGGAATACCTATGACAGCTTTAGGAGAAATTTCAGGTCTTGCCACTTTAATCACAAATTGAGAATTAACTAATCACTTTAAAGTTAAACAACTTCTAAAATTACTTTCTATAAACAGATGCACTATTAAAGCTGTTTTGTTTTTAAAGTGATTTTGGAGATGTTAATTTGTGTGATCAATTAGTAGAGAGCATGAAAAATACGTGTGGCTCTATGCAAACATTTCAAATTTTTATTTAAACAGAACAGAAATGAAACATACTGTCTTTAGTACTCAGATGACCTTCCAGATTTCCATGTACTGTATCTATGGATTTTTAAATATAATTAACAACTTCCATTTCAGTATTTAAGAGCTTCAAGTTCTGTTTCTTTGACAGTCAAAAGCTAATCAATCTTGTTCTCAAATGCTAATACAAGCAATTAAAAATAACATTAATTGAAATACTGCAGGGGCTGTTAGGTTTTTTTTTTTAGTTTTTTTTTTTTTAACCTCATGGCAACACTAATTTACAGTACTAATTAGTGAATTGCCCTTTGTATTATAAATCTTTAGAAGGGAGAACTGGCCTTTAAAGCCCAACAGAGAGATGCAGATGGTCACTGTACTTCAGTAAGCTTTCTTGCTAACTATCAGGATATTCACTTCACCACATAGAGCAAACATGATGGATTATATTGTTTACAATGAAGAATATTAATTTCTGCAAAGAAAAATGTATTGCCCATTTGTCCTGTTGTAAAACATGCAAATATCCTTTATAGGATAGATGATATTCTGCCCAGTTGTCCTAATTAGAAGAAAGAGTATAACTGTCTCACGCAAAACACAGGAAGGAAAGGTAAACTCACAATATATTATAAAACTAGAGAAGACAACCTAAGAAACAGATAAAAATATACTATGCATACTGTTTTTAAACAAATATAATTGAAAACTTTTTGCTGTGGAATTGAAAATTTAAAAATAAAAAGTAAAACTAAAAGCTATTAAGTAACAGTTAAAACAATATAACTGTTTACCTTAACAATTTTTTCAACAAAATCCAGTTTAACATAGCTGTATGGCCATCTTTACTTTATATACCAAGACAGCTGGGAGTCTTTAGTTATCACACTAGAACCTAGTCAAAAGAAATTCTGATTCACCTTTGATGTAACATTACAGCGGTGTCCTCTATGTACACATGTAAACATGAAAGTACGCTTAGCTCCCTCTACATTCACGAAGGCTGATTTTTTTGAGCAGTATTACTCTTGTGGGCTTCAGAAACCCGATAAGAATTTGTAGCTTTTAAATAACAGGGAAATGTTAAAACATCACATTGCATTTTCCAGGGAAGTCATCATCAGTTGAGAGGTGAAGTGAAGGTAGATGACCACAGTAAGGTGTCATAAGCTTTTTACACATACACATCCTGAGGGATTGTGTGTGATGTACAGTGATTGCTGCTGAAGCTCTAATCTTCCAGAAATGCAAATATTACAATAGAAAATCATGTTGGGTCCTAACTGTCACCAGAAGAAGTAAGACGATAAGCTTTCTGCCCATGATGTCATGCCTCACAAGCAAAAACCATACGTTTGGGGAGACCCTAATTTAAACATATAATACAGTTAGGGCTCTGGATGTGAAACTGCTAATAAAACAGGTAGCTTTTGAATATGAATATGAAAATAGATTTTTAGGCCTTTACCAGGTTTTCCCTGCTTAGACAGTGAAAGCAGGAAAGTAGAACAGTCAAGACTGGCAAGGTAATGATTAGTTACTAGTAAATGTTGATATAAGTAACCTGTATTTAAATTGTTTCAAACCTGTTCCTGAAGGAAGACTATTTCTTAGGATTCTCTCCTGACACAGCTTTAGTCCAGACAAACTTGCACATAAATAACCACAGTGATAATCTGATGCTGGCTGCAGGCTTATGGTTCTCTGGCTGAAGCTCAAGTACCCAGAGAATAATTTAGTGGAGCTTCCCTGAAGTGCAGGATGATGGTAGCCTTGAGGGATCAATATAGCTGCACATTAATGATACCAGGTATATCCACATTAACAGGGATTGTGCTTTTAACACATGCTCTCAGTCTCCCCTATGCAGCGGCAATACCAGTGCCAGCACAAGCTACATGGTTCTCTGCGGGTCTCCTAATGCCGAAATCACCAAGGGAGCCAAACAAACAACAGCATAAAATCAAACTGAATAAGGTACAGTATTGATGACAATCTTGGAAATAATGTACCTTAAAAAGGGGTGTGGGGTGCAAGCAAAGGACCAGACAGAAAAGTAAGTTAAAAAAGAGAAAATTTTACAATGAGATAAGTCACAGTTTTTGGAGTCCAATCTTGATCCCAGCACCACTCTAAGGTAATTGTGACCAAGAAACCTCAAGCTGTAGGTGGTAAAATCAGCTCTGCCATCAGTTGTATCAAAGGTCAGGAGGCTAACATTATGACAAGAGGCTGGCCAAATATTGAGATATTATTGCAGCTTGTAGCTCATTTGATTCCTAGATTCTGAGAAACTGAAGTGCATAGAGATGACATGTGCTAGATGCAGGAAAAGAAGGAGCAATTGTACAATTAACCATCACCATAAGATCTGAAAGTAAAGCATTATTTTTTATCTAGCTTCTTCCCCATCTGTAAAATGCAGTATGCATAGCACTCCGAGTCTTAGAAAGACACTTTAAAGATGAAGCATGAAAGATTCTTCTCAAAGTAAAGATAAAATTTTATGACTTTCTCCTTTTCTCCTCCCTCCCAAATGCCAAAAGGAGAAAACTAAAGTTAATTCAAGGACACTTGATGTAACACTGGAAAGTGTCCTTTATAAGAAAAGGAGGGAAAAAAGCAAACAACCATTCATGCTTATATATTAAATCTTCTGGTCTTTTGTAAACAGATGCAGATTGTAAGCGCTGTGTATAAGGGTAAAACAACTTGCTTTTAATCTAAGCATCATAGATATGTGTTTTTTCCCCCAGTAAGTTACAGTCTTTTCACATAAATTCTCCCACTTTTCATTGAAAGAAAGGTTCAACTTTTTTCCTCTCCATTGTCAGAAGGCAGGTGCTTAGCCAGAGCAATGAACCTCTTTCTGTGAGTGTCCTAAAGCAAGGGGTCTCTGACAAAAGAGCCACTGACAAAAGATTTGAATCAATGTTAATATATTTTACAAGGATGAAACAGCAACATTTTCTGCAGTGCCTAGAGAGCAATAACGAAGAGATGTTATGCACATTTAAAAGAAAGAAACCCCCAGACCAGTGGCAATACTAGCTGGTACCATGGCATGCTGATGCACTTCAAGCATTGATTATAGCTGAAAGAAACAAACATAGAAAGAACATCAACATTTCACCTTATTTTTGTTAATTTACCTTGCTCACTTGTCAACATTTTCTCTGTGATCACTTTTTCTTTTGCAGTCATTTCACTCTATATATTCATATTATATACAATCGAGAAGGAAAGTTATTGATATCAGATAACATTCCTATTGCTTTTGTTCAGCTGATCTTGTTTGTTTGGATGACTTTTGCATAATCTTTTGCTGATGTACAAGGAGTGTTTGAGTTTTCACAATCGATGTGGAATAGTCCAAATCAACAGGTGCATCAACACACTTGTTCAAAGTTATTAGAGGGATCACAAATATCATACTGTAAGTTGGAAAATATCAACAGAAATGGCTGGAACTAAAATAAAATACATAATTGCAAATGTGGAGTGTATATCAGTTCAGGTTTTTATACTCCACCTTTTAATGAGTCAATGTCCCAGACTGCAACACTTGCTATTAATAACCTCTATTTTTGTGAATGCAGTCCAAAGGATTACTCTTTCCCTGTTGTACATAAAGAATGCTTGGCAGCAAAGTTGGAAGACCTGAACATAACATTGTTTTACTAATGGAGGTTGTTTAACTCCCCATCTCTTTACTTTCACATGCTCTAGTGTAGAGGGTGTTGAAGGACTGTAGTAGAGCATTAAATGTCTATCCCTTTCCTTCATCTTTGCCTATTAAAACCAATCTACACTGCATCCTTTTACTTCTGTCTTGTAAGCTAATGCGTAAAAAACAGTGTTTCCTCATCTTCTCAGCTACATTTTTTTCAAGGAAGGGTTGGTTTGGGAACCCAACTGGGGAGATGTTTTAATGTTGTGAAATCCAGGTGGATTTGTAACTTTTGCATGAGATTTTGCATGTAATTTCAGTTTTTTTAATTTTGTCTTTTTTGTTTGTTTGTTCATTTGTTTGTTTTTAATGGTACTTTTAGCAACTTCCTCTCAACAATTTTTATTGGATGCTGCCTGCAGTGCAGTGTATATATGTTAAGAACAAGTCTGCACACCAATTCCTAGTTACATTCTGCAGCACAGCAGAGAAGTAGCATGCATGCTCTGTACAACCTCTAACAATCTCTTTTTAAGTAACACATGTATTGCATGAAGCAAAGCCGTATAACCATGTTATTATTTGAATTCTCCTTTATGATTACATGTGTTTTGGAGCAGATTTTTTTAGATAACTAAAGCAGGGTTTAAAGAGTTTCCAGCAGCCCTCTAACTCTTTGTTCTTTCATTAACACCAGACTATATTGCACTCTCTTGTATCATATGACAGAGCCTTGGCCATATCTGTATTTGTGTGTTCACATAAATATGAGGGTGGACATGAGACAAGGCTTACAAAAAAGATCAAGTAACAATTTCCTGGATAGCTGTTTGGAGATTTTCTTGGAAAAAAGTATTGAGAGAAATTGCAAGAAATTTTGCAATGCGCACATAACTTAGATAATCAAAACCAGGCAAGAATTAAGGGTAGAAAACCTGGATTCCTTTGACTGCTTTAACTAAGAAGATAAAGTAAATCTAATCTGCTTCTTTCTTCCATATTCTTAGAAACATAATCGTACATGTCACTAATTATATATATGCATATTTTTTAAACAAAATGCAATGTAGAAAATCAATTTCTCAAGAATACATGATGTTGCTACTGTAAGTAAAAGGGAGGGAGGAACAGAAATGTATTTAGAAACACCACTAGGTTCACACCTGATACAATTATATGGATTCAGTAGTGGAAATATGTCTCTGGATTTGTGACAGGAAAACATTGTCTGGGTAAAACCCACAAAAATAAGAAAATAAATTAGAAAATAAACTATTCCGAAATCTACAGTACATGCCTGTCTGCATCCAATAGACTAAACAGGGAAAGAAGTACCACCATGTGACTTGTCTAATTGATTTATGAAGAGCCAAAATCTTGGGGAGGGGGAAGCTTTTGAGTATCAAACCTCTGCTCAAAACAGTGTTGCATGGAAAGATAACCAATGCTGACAGGGATGTCTGTTAGTCCAAGGAAGCTGGAACAGATGTGATAAGTACTGCTCTTGTCCTGTTTCTACTGCTTTTGACTTAAAACTATTAAAAGGGAGGGGCAAAGGCAAATCTAATTCAAAGATGAGACACAAAAATAATATCCGCAATGAACTTTTCATACACTGCTGCCTTGGTAATAAGATGGTCTCCAAATACAGTGAATTTCATGCTGATACTTTGATTAGAAAAACACATTGGGAGCTCATTATTTCCAAGCCCTAAGCACCATTTTCTAACACTGCTAGGGAAACTGTGCACTGTTCTTTTCTGCATAGGCTTGTTGAGGCGTTTTTTTTTTTCTTTTCTTTTTCTTCAGAAAGAGGGTAACCATTACAAAATTCTGTAACAAGTTTTTATTTCAGCTTCAAAAAAATGAATACTTCCCATTCGTGAAGACGTATACAGCACATCAGTGCAGAGAGGCCTTCCCTACTTTGGTCATGCCTGACAACATTTTTCTTATTTGGAATATCTTTTTATACCAAACACATCTAACCAAAATTGAAGAAAATATTCTCCTACAGGATAGTGACTATCTTTCTTTAACTGTCTGCTGAGATATCTACTGTGATGACAGGCATTTTATAAATAGGCATAGATCTCCCTGTCCCTATCACACCATTTATCACTGTGTTTGGAAGATCTTCTAATTACTCTGCCAATGTAGGTGGTCGGAGTAGCTGAAGGAGTCACTTTAGGTATACTGCCAAGTATCTAATTTGTCTTGTCATCCTTCACATTAAGCTCCTATTTCTTGTAGGGTCATTTCTCTGTGCTCATTCTTCTTTGATGGCTATGTTACCTTTGACACCATAGGCCACATGCTACTCCACAAGAAACTCCCACCCTTAGGTTTTTGTGACACCAACTTATTGTTTCTTCATCTGGTTGACAGCATTAGAGAGTTAATGCTGATGGATCTTCTATTTCCCCCTGTGTCTGCTGGCACCTCTTAAGGCTCGGTCATCATCCCCTTTCCCCTCTTCCCAGACATCTCCTGGATGTCTTTGCCAGCTGTCCTGGACATAATTATTTCCCAGTGTTAATGACTCTTGAATCTACTTTTCTGCCTGTCCAGGCTTCCCTCTGTGGTATCTTATATAGGACTCCCAACTGCTTCCTAAGATGTTCCATGTCTAAGGATGCTAGTGTGATCTTATCCGTGGCAGCTCTTCTCCTAATCACCAGCTTGTGCAGACATCTCGCAGCTATTTTGACTGCTGCTTCAGTTCGATCTCCTTGCAATCACCAAAACTTTTTCGTTCTACCATATTGTATCTCCTGTCACTGTTTTTCCATTTTCTTTGCCTAAATTTACCCAAGTTCTTTCTAAATGGACTGAATTAAACTTCTTGCACCTTCACTCTCTTTGCTGTTGCCTCCTTTTCCATTTATTATAAAACTTGTTCATCAAGGCTATTCCCTACCTCCTTTCAAAATCAGCAATTTTAACATACGTATATGCTGAAGTCTTTTGAGACTGAATTTGAAAAATGTAAAGGAATCTATTTGTTCACAATGTAGTATTTTTTTAAAGCCAATATGGTCAAAAAATTTGACACAATGAATATTTGAAGCCATGCAAAATGTTTGTTTATACCAAAGTGGCAAAGTAACTCTCTGGCTGTGTAACAGGACTTTTCATATCTTCATAAATATAATATAGCATTTCCTATTGCAATCTGTTTCACAGTATTTTCTAGTTCTTTTCATCCTGAACTTTTCCCGCCTGCAGTTTCAGCAAAGCTAGTCCTCCAAAACCAACCTGGAAAACTTTTCCAGTTTTTTTAAAACACACCTCAATGAAGCATTATATTCACTTTGTCTTTGGCCTTTGAAATGGGTGGAGCAGTGTTAGCTGAAGAACAGGAAGTTCTACAGAGGAGGCATTCACCTCTGTCTTAAAACACTGTTCTGAAAAGTGGGAGGTGAGGGCTAATGTCCCCAAGAGCAGAGATGAATTTTGAAACCAAGCATCATGTAATATAAGCAAATATTCTCTCAGGCCACATCTGACACTCTTCCATCTTCCGTGATGGTTGGTAGAGGGGAACATTTATTTTCCAAACGGCAACAGTCATTGCGTAAGATAGGCAAGGAAAACTTTTTAATAGTCTCTCATACAATTATATGGCTGCATAGGAATAGAAACAGTTGACTTATCTGACAAACAACAAGGTTATCTAGGCATGTAACAGAGTGTTTTGTAATTGGTGATGCTGAATAAATGTTAGGTCATTTTAAGCACACTGAGTCTGATTTGAATAACCATCTTAGCTGTTAATTCAGCAACCAGCTGCCTTGCTTTGCAGGTATGAAATAGTGAAAGTCTATGGTGACTGCTCAGAGATTTTAAACAGTGGTACTGCTGAGTATTTTCCACATTCCTCTATTTTTGGTCTCATATTACAAGCTGCACTGCAAAGTTAAACACTGAAGATCAGCCAAGATGGGTAATGAGAAATAGCAAAAATTTCCTGAGAACAGCATTTTCAAAAGTGCTGTTCTGAGAGTGACATCTTTATAGCACCTCATGTCTGCAGGACAAGCAGATTTGTGAGTATCAAAGCAAACATTACCAATGAACCACTTGGCATGTTAATAAGGCAAAGAATAGGGGGAAACCCTGGATGTAATGTAGTAAATCTGTTTATTACAACTCTCCAGCTTTTATCTGCTTTAAAGTCTTAAGTGAAAAGTGATGCAGGTATAGCCACTGATAGCCAGGACCATAAAGATTCAAAAGGGTTGAACAGCAGTGCTTTATATACGTGTGTGCCTATATAAACTTTGACCTCAAGCTCTGACTATGCAGAATGTAAGAAAGCTGCCAGGTCGAGAAAAAAAACTTGAAATTTCTGTCAATGAGTACCAGCTTGGAGAGTTAATGTGTAGTGGAAGCAGATATGCTCAGAGTTGAACTATGTCTCATCATGACAACCGGACTGTTATTCCTCTGTATAAAGCACTTTCTGCTCTCCTTAGGGGGACCTTAGAAACATTTTCAGCTTTTTAGGATGCTGCTGTTAACTAATATTGGACTGAGCCCAACCTGGGCTGTTCTGCATTAAGGGTTTAATCTGAGAGATGGTTATATCTCCCTTGCTTACTTTCCCTTGATTATATGGAAAAAAATGGTAGGATATAGTATTTGCTATAAGAATACTTGTTCAATGTTAATCTCTTCTTGTCCCTTTGAGGTCCTTTTAAGAAGAGATTGGCTATTCCTTACCAATACAGCAGGCAATACTGGAATATGTCACGCAAATTCTTCAGAACTACAAACCCACAGACATACTTAAAATGAAAACGTCAAATCTTGGATTTCATACTGCTTTTACAGAAGTCATTGCACATCAACATTTGCTCTTACGAGATTTTACAGTGAGTTCATTACAGGTGTCAAGGTATTATTTTCCCTATTGGACTGCTATGAATGCTCTTGTTCATCATCAGCCAAGCTTTTCCTTCTGAATAAAAGCAAAGCTTGTAAAATTGTACTATGCAATCAATACTTATTCAAAAAATACGATTTCTTATATACCACAAAGTGAAAACTATGAAATACACTTCTCCTTGAAGACTTCTGGGGCTGGCATATACAGAATACGCATCACTACAAAAAAGCATTCAATCATGCAAATGAAATGTATGGGCAAATGACATATACGGTTTTAAACAGATGTTTAATAATCACGAGATTAAAAAACAAACAAACAAAAACCATTAGTTTAAAACCATGTACTTCACTATGCCTCATACCTGGACAGAGTTGGAATATTTGGTAGAAATACAAAGGGAAAAAATTGACCTGAACAACGGAATGAGATTAGACTGAGACTTAGATTTCAACAGCATGAACTAAGAAAGTACAAGAGAAAGACCAAGACAGCAGATTAAAATTCCAGTAATATAAATGACAATCTGACTTGCTTACATAGAAGTATGACACTCAAGGACAATCATACAGCCTCACAATTGTCACAATTTGCACGAGTCTCACAAATTTGAGTTAGGTTCCTCTGTATGGAAATACGCAAAAAGAATCAGCAAATACTGTCAAAATATACCAAAAGAAGATTTGAAAAGATTCAAATATATCCATTCCTTTTTGTGAATGATAAAAGGACTCATGAGTTCCTGTATGTATTGTATATGCATGTATAATTACATTTTGGTCACACTGAAGTTAATGGCAAAGCTCCCATTGAATCTGGAATCCTGAATTTCATCTATGTGGCATGTTTGGCCATCTTCAGTTCATGCCTAACCATATTGCTCACAAAAATTATCAACACAAATTAGATTTCTTTTTCCAGCTATACCGATGCCAACCAGAGATTTCAGAGATGTACTGGTGTAACATAGGAACAGATCTACCATATCACGCTCATGTACCTAACCAACATTACACAAGCCACTCCCCCAAAAGGAATGTCTGAACTGAGCAAACAGAAGGGTGGGTTCCAGTTCTGATTTCCAATTGTTCATCATAAAAGAAAATTAAATGTGAGTGTGAATTTTCCCCATCACCAATCAAAAGTATATTTCTTTTCTCAAGGCAAAGAGGTGGTTGGAGGTGAAGCAGTATTAACAGTCCAGCAACATACACCCATTTCCCAAAAATAGATGGAAGAAGACAAGAAAAAGAAAACATTTTTTGTACAGAAACAGATTTGTGTTTAAAGCCTCTAAGGAATTATTAAAACCCTAATGAATGTTTTTAATTAACATTCACAGTGTCCTTTTAAGTGAAATCATTTAGGAGTTGCAGTGGAAACCTGTTAAACAAATTGCTGGTTGGAAAAAAATCCAGCTCTACTTATTAATAGGTCTTCTATTTCAAATGGCTCCATGCAAGCCATTTAGTGTATCTGGAAACTGACAGTGGAAGATTTAGACAGTATTTCATTATTTTTAAACAGGAGATGTGGGCTAAATTTACACATTCAATTTACAGCACATATCTGTGGTACAGGTATGCCAGGCTACACTAGCAAATGGATGTCTCTCTGCACACAGCACTAATAAAGAGAACAGATATATTAAATAGATCATTTTCTTTAACAAATCAATATTCTACTGTTTTACAGGTTCAGGTACACTCAGTGGTTTGGCTGGTAAAAAAATCAATACACACATATACTATCATTTTTGCAGCTGGGACCAGTGCAGGGCAGCTGGATTCTGTAACAGACTCTCCTTTAGCTCATCTCCTGCCAGTCCTCTATTCCTGTAAAATCTCCCACTATTAGTCAAATACTGCAGGACTAACAAAGTGTTCGGTATTTCACAGTATTTCACAAAGTGAACTACTTCTCACCCCCATAAAGAAAAAAAAAAAAGAGAGAGAGAAAAAAGAAGAAAAAAGAAAAAAAAAGAAAAAAGGTAGCTCTGAAGCACTGAAGCAGAACTTTGGTTATTACTAGTACGGGGCTAAAACATAGGGTTTTTATCACAATGTCTAGCTTGCTTTTTTTCCAAAATCTGTTGCATAACTATAGCCACCATGCAGCATATTCATATCTCCAGCTACCTGTGACAAAGAGAAATGTCTTTTGTGTTAGAAAAGGGGTTTGCCTTTGCTGCACACAGAACTGATGCTACCCTACAGTATGTTTTGTATGTAATTTATAAACGTTGTTTATACATTAATAAAACTAAGGTTCTGGAAAACCTTTTTGTTTAAGTAAAGACATTTTTCATATCACATTAATCTTCCCTATTACAACTTTCAAACTGATGCATTCACTTTGCTTATTTAAAAGCGATAGATTAAGACTGAAAGAATTAAAATGGACTTTCCATGACTAAAACCGACTACGGAAAGGACGTAGCAGAACACTGCCACCTCCAGTTACAGATCATGTACAGAATACACTGTCTATATTATTCAGACACTCAAAATAAATGAAAAACAGGCGTGAGTTCTGGCAATAGGGACAGACTGACTGCCAGCAAAAAAGCCACATGCACATTTGAGCCTTTGATCATGGCTGACTTTTAAGAAAATAATAACAAAAACTGGTACCACAGAAACAAATAAGCCACCAGTCCCCACATGCTAGCAACAGCGTGTTGCCACGTTAGCAAATTCTTCTGACTAGAGACTGTTCAGTTAAGGACTCTAATACTTTCCCCACTCAGCTCACATTTGGTGTAAGGAAAGAGAATCTACTTTCCCATTTTCCATATGTCTTTGCTTGTCTAGTTGTCTAGGATTAGCTACCTCTTGTATACTAACAAAATTCTGGGGGATCATCTGTTACATAGGAAAATGTACAGGGGGAGTCAATATCCAGGCCTAACCATGAGGGCCTGTGCCTCACAGAGGAAACACAGACAGTAGTTTGGGACCCAATGACTGCACTGATTATTATTTTTATTTTTTTGCCAATATGAAGGAATAAGTGTTACCCTAAAATATATATAAGACAAGGAGGGCAGAGCTGAAGCTGGTGAAATAAGAGAGGATGAGTACAGCTGCTACTCAAAAGAGGTGAGCTCCTTCTCCTAACCTTTGCTTTTTGTTTCTAGTGTGCCTTAACCACAATTGTGAGACCTTTATCTTCCTGTTTCTCCCACTGAGCCTTTGCTATACATAATTTTGCTTTCCACATTGGGACGATTCTTTTTCCTCTGTCCTTTCCCCAGTTTTAGACGTGAGATTGGTGCTTTTCCATGGCTGAAATTGGAGTTTGCTTGAAGCATGTTTTGCCTGTCAGAGCAACAACCATGCCTATGCAATGCTTGATATTAGTATGGTCCCATGTTCTGGGTATGATGTTTTGGAGGACGGTAAGAACTTGAATGAAGTTGAAAGAAAACCACAGTGATCAGGAGACAGAAAAAATGAGTTATGATTTAAGACCAAAGAAAAAAGATAAATATGCACAGCCTGGCTACGTGATGTCTATGGCTGGAGGAGTGGAAACAGGGCTTCCAACGGCTGTAGGAATGAACACAAAAGAAAGAGAGAGATTATCTAGCATGGGACTTGGAAGCAGTAGCAATAATAGGAAGAAAATAAGGAAGTTTATTGGAATTAAATGACATATTAGACAGAGGAACTGCTTTCCAAGTCTGGGTCTTATAATAATGTTAACATTGTACTTTTAAAACAATTTGTGGAATATAATTAACCTTTTAAAAAATCTTTATCTTTAAGGATAAAGCCATTACTGTTTCACACCTATATATGATTACATCATTTAAAAACCTATCACGGCCTGCATAAATGATAATGAGTCTCAGAGAGGAGAACAAGTGAGAACAACCAATGAGCATTAGTGTGGAACATGTTTCGCTGTTATTCTGGACAAATCTTTGGTGGTATTCTCATGAAAATAAACTTGCTGTAAATGCAATTACGGTGTGAGACGGGAAGAATTCTTTCAGCCATAAAAAAAGCAATGCAAAAAGATTTGGGTAAAGTACAAACATTCAAATTTAAAACCTCCCCAAAGAAACATCTTGACTTTGTAGAATGAGATATTCATTTTCAAATTGTCCTGACTTGAAAATAAAAAAAGATAATAATTTTAAATAATTCAAATATTAAAATAATACACTCTGGATCACAGCATTCCATTATTTTCTATGTTTTTTGTTTGTTTGTTTGTTGTTTTGTTTTGTTTTGTTATTGTTTTCTACTTCAACAAAACCAGTGTCTAAGGGTATACATCACTCCAACGTGATTTTAGATTTTTGGATTTTTTTTTTTTATGATGTATGTACAGTCATTGTTGTCAGCACTTGCAAATTTATAGAATTAAAGAGAGATAGGTCGTAAAATTGTCTAGTTTGACCCTCAGTGTAACACAGGCTCTTAAATTTCAGTAGTTTTCCTGGGATGCATCTTAGATCTGGGTTTGGCATATCTTCCAAACTACACTCGGCATCGATATGATGGCAAGAGGTGCAGAATCCAGAACTTCTGATAATTTGTGCCAATGTTTAATCACTTTCACTGTTACAAAGTGTGTCTGATTTCTCATTTGAATTTATCTGGCATCCAGCCATTGGCTCTTCTTATGCTTTTGTCCACTAGATTAAAGAGCCCTTTAGTACCCAGTATATTTTCCCCATGAAGGTACCTGTACATTGTAATCAAGTCACCTCTCAATCTTCTTTTTGATAAGCTGGATAGATTGAGCTCTTTTTGAGTCCCACTGTAAGGCATTTTCTCCAGCCCTCAAATCATTTTTGCAGCTTCTTCCTGAACTCTCTCCCATTTTTCACCATCCTTCTAAAAAAGCGGACACTAGCACTGATGAAATATTCCAGTAGCTGTCTCACCAGTACCTTATGCTCTGCACTGTACTTATTCGTCCTCTGAAGAAAGGCAGAGCTAGTCAGAAGGCACCATCTGGTGAGGAAGTCTGGCTGGTGGGGGGCAGATTTAAATACTTAAAGAGTAGCAGAGGGGAGGGTGGCATGGGGAAAGGATATTTAAAGACTGACTTCCTAGACTATGATCATTTTTAGTATCCCCAGGAGGTTAGTGAATTCTTCTCCCTTGGACTCCTATTGCCTGTGTTTAGAAAGGTGAATATAGCAGATTATAAAATATGGAAAATGAAAATTTCATTGGGATTACACATGGATGAGGGGAATCAGCATCTGCCTGCTGGAAAACACAGGACTAACAGGGGTAAGGCAAGCAGGAAATCGACAAGAAGAGAAATACCATGGTAGTCAAATAAGAAGAGAAGAAAATCACAACAGTCAAAAGAATACAAACGGAAAGTGGATTTCATGACCCTAATTTAAGTAGTAGCATATATAAAAAACCATTGAATTACTGAAGTTTCAGGACGCAGGTCCAGTATTCAAGCCAATGCTCACCCTGCAGAGCTGACACCTAAGAGAGGAGACTGATTTAGCCCCATTCTGGCTCTGCAAATTGTATGTCTTAATGAAAGATCTTTTTCAGAAGGTTATAAAGATGTTGAGGAAAGGGCAGGATACAGAACCTGTGAACTGTTTACTTATGCACCCAGCTGATCATAACTGCTGGGGTAGCTCATGAAAAAAAGACTGCCAGACAGCCATAAAACTGGTTGCTGAGATCAGAGGCGACATTCGGAGTTCCAGATATAAAAGCCATGCAAGTCCGAGAGAGCTTTTGAATGACTATTTCAGAAGCTGTGGAAGCGAAAGCACTCTCTTCTCCCCTTCTGCAAGAGCTAAAGCATTTGTCTCTGTCTCTGCATTCAGCTATGCTTATTCATTCATTTATGATCTTTAGATTGGATTTCTACAATGCATAGTGACTGAAGAATAAACTTGAAAAGTGCATGGCAGCTTCAGTTGTTACAGCAGGAGGCTACTTACTGCTGTGAAGGTATTAGCCCAAGCAGAAATTATACTGCATGAGCCCTACACTGTAAATGCTGACCCTGTGTTCACAATAGCACAAGCATTGTTTTGCTTTTTTTTGTTTGTTTGTTTTTTTAATCATCCAACTAATCGATAAGGATTCTCTGTAAAGGTCACATGGTATTAAAAAACCTGTAACTATGAACATTCTTTGTAAACATGCGTCACATACTTTCATACACTTCCAAGAAAGGATGGTGCATAATACTCTTGTTGTCTTTTAACCATCTGAACTTTAAAAAAACATTCAAATACCTCAGGCACGTATAGACTACAGTCCTTTCTGAAAAATCAGAGCATTTCTTTGTTGCTTAAACCCTTCACTAAAGCTCCCATAGCCCCTGCTAATATCCATACAAACTTTATCATTCCATACCAACATTGCCTGAATTCCAATAAATTATGCAACACAAAGAACATCAACAGCACAAATTACACTGTAAGCTGAGGAAACGGTGTTTCTTGGAATTCAAGAGCCTTTGCCATATTTAACTCATCGGTGGGTGTTATCAAAAAAATACAAACAAGGGAAGACTGACATGGAAGTATCTTAAAGCCTTCTTAAAAATTGCAACACAGATAAGATATGGCATGGGATGCAGAAGAATGAACCTTTCCATACATCTTTCCCTTCCACAGAGCACAGGGGCATTTTCTTTTTTCTTCTAAATGGCAATTAATCCCATGAGCCCAATACTAGCAAATACTTGTCATCCAAGTCCAATTCACTCCAGATTTTATTTCCAATGCAAGATGGTTAAAAAGAATCAACACTATATTCTGATGCTTCTAGTCATTTTCACACTGGGTAAATGTGCCAGGATGCACAATTTGAGAGTAGAACACAGAATTACTGTAAGTATTAGGAAATTCTTTACTTTTATGTCTTACTTTTCCAAAGTAAAATAGTGCCACCAACAGAGGGTTCCTCCTCACAGAGAACAGCAAGAAAAATACATTTAACTTCTAAATTATTGTCAGAAATGTAAAAGTAAATTCTTTTTAAACATACATTAACATGAACAATGCAATTCTCCTTTGGAGACTACATTTTCTTAGATTTACTTCTTTCTGAAGGTGAATTGTTAGAGAAACTTCTAGAATACTTCATCTAGCTAGCCTTTTGTTACCTGAGCATGAAGAAGTAAAAACCATGTCTTTTTTTTTTTCAAACTTTTATATTCTAAATTGTGTTGCATCCAGATAGACTCAACATCCTCACAGAGGTATAATTCCTTGTAGTTATCTGATAGTCTGATTTTTCATTTCCCAGAAATGCAATCATCCACCTTTTCCTGGACAAATGATTCTACAGTATCATAGAAATATTAACTCCTCAAAAATATTCTGTTCAAGCATCAGACTTGGATAAGGCATCAGACTAAGCATCAAGCATCAGACTAAGGATAAGCATATTTAGTATGTTTGGAATGTTTTGAAATATTTTACATTTAAGTAATGTATTATGAGTTCAGTGGATGATTTCCCCATTAGTATTTTTGACAGAAGTGTATTCATGTAGATCTTCACAACTCTCTGATATGAATGTTTACTTCAAAATGTGTTTATTCACAGCAAAAATGTGACATTGAGCACACAGAGTCAGAAAAGGAGAGCAGAAAATCCAGGTTCCATACTTATTATTACTTTCATCTTCTTTTTGACCTTAGCTAAATTACACTGAACTTGTGCTGCCTCAATTTCTCTAGTTCAAAATCAAGATAGAGATACTTCACTCCCTATATGGTGAAGCTAAGTATTTCTTTATATAAAAATGGGAGATCCTTTAGCAAAATTGATTCAATGCAAATAAACTAATGCAATGTTATGGTTGAGAATCTGAACAGAGAGCTATCAAAAAATGCAAAGGCAAACTCCCATAGCAATTATAAAGTAGGTCATAGTGAGTGTATGTGTTAATGCATTGAAGGAACATATACTTGCTCAGTAAAAACTGCAGTGGAAATCATGGCTTTAAATGCCCAGACATCTGAGAGTTCAAATTCTAATGCTGTGTAACAGACTGAAAGTTGTATTTTCATTTAATAAGACCTTATAACAGATAATGCCTTGTTTGCATTTTATCCAATCACTTCTGATACACTGCTCTATTGATCAATATAGCTTCTTTCCTTGTATTTTGACATTGTAGCAGCATATACATAGAACTGCAATGACACTGCTTCATTTGACATTGTGATATTCCCTGTACAGCTGCATTTACATCATCTTCAGCCCTTTAGAATTACAATAACTCCCATGAAATTAAATGATGAGCTATTATTATCACAGAAACATCATGAAAAATAACTAGTTTGAAAGCTGGATAGCAACATATTAGCTATCCAGGATATTCAAAATACAGATTATTTATTTATTTATTTATTTATTTATTTTCTGGAGACCCTAACTAAGGTTCTCTTCTTGTTCATTCTCCTATTTGCACTGCTAAAAATGTGTCCTAGAAAAAAATCCTTTCTTCAGTAACTATCAAACAAATACAAGGACTGTCAAATCACAGATCCATCTACTTGGTCAATAGCAGATATTTAGAGAGAAAGATGAGAAACAGAGCATGAATGCTTCGTGTGGAAATTATCATTTAGGAATACCTTGAGAAAAAAGTTGTTCCAGCGCCACTAAATTTAATAGCTTTCTCACTAATTCTCTAATACCTTTTGGAAACTATTTTCTTACTATTTTGTGGTAATGAGTTCTGCGCTAAGACAGAATAGATTTCCTGTTGTATATCAAAATACAAAATCTCATTTTCTGGAACAGAAATCTGTGACTCTAAGAAGTGATAGGCATCTAAATAGAGATGTTTATTCTAGTAAAGTGGACCTATCTCTCCACTGCAGGAAAGATGTATGCCTATATGGAAAAGCTTATGCAAATTGTATTTTATATTAACTTGGTTTCTGGTATGTGTGATCCTGTATATGATCCTAGGGAAGACATTTAGAATGCACATAATGGGACTGAGTTATATAAAACTGAATTATCTTGAAAAAGGGGGGATTTAAATTAAAAACTGTCTCAAAGACACAACAGCAGCACAGTATTTTTTTTATGATGTGCCTCTGTGGTTTCAGTACATGTTCTCCTGAAAGGTAACTCCAAATGAAGCATGTGGCTTAGAAGTGATTTTCAAACCCAGTAATGTTATGTGCATTTCATATCTGATGAATTTAAACTCACAATTTTCATAAAAGTCTTCTTATTCATCGTAAAGACCCAAATCCCTCTTTTTTATTTATGAGGGTTTGTTTGTTGTTGTCATTTTTGTTGTTGGTGTTGTTTTTTTCCCCAGTGGAGTTGTCATTATCTTTCATCTTGAGCAGAATCAAAAAACTACAGTAGGTACTTCTGATGTGGGGATTATGTTTTGTATGTACAAATCATTTCCTAAGGGAAATCTCTAAGTTGCAGGTAAGTAATAGTTGCCTCTAACTTTCTGGACACATAGATAGGATTTGATGGTTAAAAACTGATTAGCTGTTGAGATCCTACATCTTAGCTTCCACAACTGAGGCAACTAGCAGCAATGCTGAAGAATCCTGAATTTAGCTTTAATAATGCAGTAATACTTCCATCTAGGCAAAGCAAATCTTCTGCCCCTAACACCAATTATACCCCAAAGGGACTCAGTCAGGAACTATCCAGCAGCAGTAGCACATCCATGGTGCCTGAATATTTAGGTTATACTCTCTGAGGTAACTGACTAGTAGTCACAAAACCTCCTACACTTTGTCTCCCCTGCAGAATGGGAACTATTCTTATGCTGCAGTTGCCAATGCTTCTGAAAACTAACAGTTCACTGGGGTCTCGGGACTGGTTACTTTTGAATCAAAGCACATCCCAGATACTGTGTGAGGATGTGGAACACTGGTTACATCCAGATTCCCTAGAATTCAAACACACTGCTGCACCATGCAGCCTAGCTACTCTTCAACACTGCACATAAAACCCCCATGGTGGGACCAGCTGATCCCTTTGTCCAAGGACAACCTGATCGGCCCATAGTTATCTAGCCACCACTGCATATTCTTGCTTCCTGTTTATTCTTGTCATTTAAAATCAAGACACTGGCAAGAAAGAAATCTATTCACATATATTTTTTTCAGAGAGACAGTTGTCTTCTCTTGGTGTACTAGCCATTCTCCTATTATACTGTTTCCAATAGAAGAGAGAGCTCAGAAGTGAGCTTATCTTATCTTATCTTCAATTAAGACACTTTTGAAGGCACAGTTCAGAGCATTTTGGAGAAAGAAAATGTTCCTTCATAATTTTCCATTGGAGAACTGCTGGTTAAGAGTTGAAAAATGAGCGTTCACTTTTGCAGATTAAAAAATTCAGATTATAGGATTATTGAAAAATAATTTAAAAAAAGAGGCTTAAACTTTCACTGACGAGAATCTTGCTATGAAGTCATTTCTATTGTCTAGAGGTGGCTTCAGACATCTATCATAAGAAATTACATGTGGATGTGCTTGTGATAATGTGAAGTTATAAAGTTGGCATTGAATTGAAACTTTATAGAATCACATCTATGTATGTATGCTGGACCTATACTATATTAAAAATATGACAAATACATCATTCTATGCTAACTGTATCTTTATGGGTTTTTGGTTTTGTTTTGTTTTGTTTTAACCTTTGAATCCCTTATAGTATTCACAACGAATTCAGCTTGATTTTAACACTTCCGCAGTGACTACTGCAAAGCTTATTAACTTTTATACTATAATGCAGTCAATGTATTTATAGTTCTTGAAAATGTCACATGGCAATGTTATGCCAGGGACAGCACATCTCAGAGACTCCTTAAGATGTCTGCATTGTTGTATTCTATTTGTAGAGGCATTTTTGTCAGCAGCAATGAAGAAACAGAGCTGCGGCTGCAGCTCTTTCAATAACATTCAAGCTTATAGTTGACCCGAGAGGCTCACATTATGACATCCATATTTAATTTAACAATAAATCATATTTTCATGGACTACAGTATTGTATTATAACCTCATTGCTTTATGTGCATGGGGATGCAGAAAAAGCAGGCTAGTATGTATCTACAACACAGACTAAATGGTTAGTTCATGAGAGCAAGGTCAAAGTGTACAGTGACAACAATATATAAAAGGTTTTATAACAGCTTTTAGAAGTCTGAGAAAAAAAGGACAAAAAAAAAAAAGCAGTCGAGAAGGGACTGAATTTAACTTAAGGTACATTTTTTAAAATCCTCTTAACTGTACCACCTTGCTTACTGTCAGTTTTAGTTCTGCTCTGCACTTCCCATGGCAGTCAGCGTTCTCTGTATCTCATTTTCTTTTCTGCTTCATTTAAGCATATTTAAGGAGAAAATTAACACCATCTGAATCTTAAGCTTTACCTGTTCCTTCCTCCTAGCGATAATTTCTTCTATTTGCCCTGCATTTTTTACCATTGACCTTCTAGCTAACTCCAAATTGAATGTTCATATGTTTTCTATTTTCTCCCTGCTCTAGTCCTGCTTATTCTCATTTATTCTTGTTCCTCATTTCTCTCTTATTTGTCTCTGCGTGTATCACATCACATCATCCTCAACTTCTTCACTTTCTGTTCATACTAACTTCAGCTCTCTTTCCAGTGCCTACTTCTTGCAGTCCTCTGCAATCTAACCTTCATTTAATTCATTCTTTCCTCCCCATCAGCATTATTATTAATCTTCTACCGGCCAGATTACAGAATAACTTCTTTGCTCTTCTCCGTCATCTGCCTCTGGCAACAGTTTACCCACTATTTACATTGCTCTCTTCCACGGACTTCATGAAATTCTATTATCCCTTTTAAAAGGTTCCACTTTTCCAAACTAAGTAGTTTCAATTACCTTTTTATTGGTAGCCTTGATCTTTGGTCTAGATGTCATCCTTAACATATATTACATAAAATTAAGGAAGAGCAACTGTAGTAAAAGGCATTTCACTACTCTGATCCATTTTCTCTTTATACATTTCATCCAGCCTTCCGTTCATCATCTCTTCATGCATTGTATCTAAATTAGATTTTCAGCTCCTTGGGGTAAGAAGACATCATTTTCATTTATCTGTAAAGCACCATGCATGCTTATGGCTCTGTAGAGATGCTAAATATGTATATCCACATTTATTAAAATATTGATGCTTTTATCTATTCACATAGTGCAGAGGCAACATGGCAGACGTTGTATCCATTTAAAAACTATTTTCTATCTATAACAGCTATAATGTGATATATTTACAGTAGCTCCATGCTGTTCACCCTCTGTTTCCTAGTTCATATTTATATTGCTCTTTCTGGTCTTATTTACTAACACTGCCCCAAAAATAAAAATCTCAGTTTTCTCTGACAGCATCAAAATCTTTTTTCTAAAGATAAAATGTAGGGGTAACATACAGTGGTTTTGTTGCTTATCCATACTGTGTGATCACATTCTTAGTGGGTGAAGGTTGTTGAATGAAGCCATGAAGTAAAGATAGCTCCTGCCCTTCAAAGTCTTGTAATTTAAATAGTCTTGATAGCCAAAATTTAGGCATTTTACACACCAGAATTCTTGCTACTTAGTTTGAGAGGCACTGAAGTATCTGATTTTTAGAGCACAAGAGTAGAGCTCTTTCAAAAGAGACACTCATTATCTGAGTAAGCATGTATTTGAGCGAACATTTATTCTAAAAGCTAGGATAATTTTTAATGCAAAAAAAAAAAAAAAGTGAAGACACATTAAAATACCTGTATTTTAATGCACAAGTGCAGTCACAGGCTGTAGATATACTCTCTTCTGTAGTCAAGCATATTAATTTCTTAGACAAAAGACAAAAAAGTAAGTAGACATGCCCAAATCCCACAGCAAAATCCACATAGGCCCCTGTCATGACCCAGAGCTCATTGCATGAATGAGCCTGTACTAATCGTTTTAAAAGTTAGCTCAAACATAAGGAATTATTGTAGAGTAGACACTGTATGCAGAGCAATTAAACTGTTCTGCTTCACATGACACTTAATAAATGGTTAAGCATTTAAGCATCAAATAATGTGAGCATCTCTGAGTATCCTGTTTTGCAAGATACCTGAACTGAAAACTTGAAATGGGTTGCTTATTTGTGGGTCAGTACATAGGGAGTGGCTTTAACAAACTGTTTACTCCAGCCTTCAGGAGGGAAGTTACATAGTGATAATGTGCATTTCTTCACAGAATGCCTTACAGATGATGGATTTCATATTTATAATATCTTTGTTTACAGAGACCTGTTTGAACTAGTGGCCCACAGAGCTTATTACTGGACAAACAGATAGACATCAATTCAACATAACATTAAAGCACCAATATAACTAAGCCTGTGTACAGTTGCACTGATTAGCCAGACCATACACATTTAAAAGCTTTGTTGGACTCACTGAATGACAAAGTAAGGCTCAATTTACCCAACCCTTGATGTCTCCCATATAGGCATCTACTTCAGAGCTAGTCTCCCCTCATTGCCTTCCTGGGCATGAAATGAACTGTGTAAATAAATGCACCTAGTTGTGATTCATCTTACCCACTTTAAATGTTTACCTCAGGATAAGACACTATAAATTGCAGAGGAACTAGATTTGGTAAATTAACCCCGTTTACATTGCATTGAACGGTAAAAATTGAATGTTTATTAATTTCTTGATCTTCTTCAGAGTAAGTCAAATACAGACATCTTGTGTAGAACTTGGTAAGTAAACAAAACAGGACCAATGGCTTGACTCATACACAAACCCTTGATAATCCACAGAGCTTAATTTTTACTCCTTGACAAAACTTCTCTCCAGATGTGGCTTGGGTCCAAATATGGCACAGCACAGGCACTGTTCTCCAAAGGCAGCTAGAATATGATCTGCCTGCTCTAATTAGAAGCAGACCCTACCAACTGGTTTCAGTGACAGAGAATGGCCCTTTGCATCTTCTACTTAGTTGAAGAAAATTAGTTAATTGGCATGGATGACAAGTCTAAGTAATGACTTTGAATGGAAAGGAGGAAGACAGAAAGGTATTTTTTTAAATGAACATTTGAATGAACGTAACGATAAAGAATATAAATACAGCAAAAGTAAAAGAGAAGCAAAATGAAGGTGTAAGAATGACTACAAAAAAGCTATTAAATAAGAATATGACATTCATGATTGTGATCACATTGGACAAATATGACAGGGAGACTACCTGTTATCTAAACAAATGGGCATTTTAAAATACACTTCACATGATACATAGAGAGATGACCCACTCCCTGTGAGTTAGCTCAGAGAATCAGAGAATACTTCCAACCAGAAGGAAGGTAGGGATGGAATTTCCGGAAATTTTCAAAACTGTATCAACTTTATTTCTATCAAAGTGAATAGTACAGTGTCTTAAAAAAAAAAAAAAGAGCCATGCTGGTGCTGAACACTGTTGGCCATCCTGATGTATAGGCAGAAGCTGAGCTATAAAGACTTAATGGTCCTATACAGGAATGAATTATTACATGGACCTCATTCTATATGGGACAGACCTCATTCTATATGGGAGATTGTATTCTGTAAGGATATTGTGAGATATAATGGTCAGTTTTTCAGGTGCACTCAATTTTACATCCTTCACAATGAGAAGTATGTAATAAGCAGTTCTGAAGATCAATGTGGTTGCTTTATTCAATGAAGAACTATGGTCCTACAAAACCGAGTTTATAAATAATGTATGTATGGAGTACCTTTTCATCTGTTTCCATCCCAAAATGGGGAAGCAGGATTAAAAATACATGCTCTCCTTTCAGCTAAACATTTTTTTTTTAAACCAGATAATTTTACTCAAATTTACAAGAGTTTAAGCTTCAAGAATCGTTGGTCATTGCTGAATGCAAATAAGCACAAAGGAAAAATATATTAAGTTAGCACAATTGATCTTTCATCATTTTAAATGGTACCTTATAAAATTTCCTGTAAATTCAGCCTGAAATACTCCCATCATTGACTGTCATCAAGTAGAGCAGGGTCACTTTGGGAAAACCCATTCTCAGTGATGTAAATTACAGGGATATTATATGTATCCTAGAACAAGAGAGCAGAAGTTTTATTCAGAACAGATGTAAGAAAGTCCATAAAATCAGATGCATTACCCTCTATCTTTTCTAAGCTACAAACTAAAACTAGTTTTCATCAAATTGCACTGACCCTATTAACTTAATTTTCCATGAGCTGACCTTTTATGACTAACAATGGAAAAGCAAAACTGTGCAAATATCCATGAAGACAGTGAAATGACTTATTTTAATGAGAAGACTAAAATATCTTTCCTGCATTAGCATCTGCTTATTGTCACTGCTCCTTAACCCCTTGGTACTGGCAGTCACCGCACGTCCCATTGCCAGGAGTAGATGCATGCCAGGAATGCCTTACTGCTGGAATCACAAAGATCATTTCTGGAGTTCAAAAGATGATATAACACTGGTGTATCATTTCAAATTGTAAAAGAGCTATCAAGTACAAAGGCAATAGGAAAACACTAAGGCTCCTACTCTTAATAGATAGCATGCAAAAATTAAATTAAGAATCCCAAGGTGACTCGTCTATTTATATATTGTCCAATGTCTTATGCCATCCAGATGGGCTCCTCAAAAAAACAAATCACTCATATTACTCATTGGATTCTCAGAAACCTCGTTGGCCAGCTAACAGTGGTTAAATAGTCCTGTGAGCCTTATGTCATACCTTGATATAATACAGAAGTCAGTGTAAACCCCATGGTACTACAGCCAGCCACAAACTCCCAGTTGCAACAGGCCAAGAAGGACCCATTGTTTGTTCAGCCTCACAGACCATTGAGATACTTAGCTTCTTGTCTGTATTTCCTGATCTTAAGTGAAATAGTTCAGAGCAAAGAAGTCAGCAGTATTCATGACCATCATTTTTAACTCTTTACTGAATTCCAGAAGCCTTGATGATTAGTTCAAAAAAGTGAATGTGTTGCTGAAATACTGAACTTCTTGATGTCTGGATATTCACCATCAGTAAATACTGTTCTGATAAACCTATCTAGGGTAAAGGATAGCTGCCATGTAAGCTCTGGTGCCAGGTTTTGTTGTAGCTGGGGCTATGCCCTTTTCACAACCATCTACACCAACAACATAAGGCTTATTAACAGTCATCCACAGATTCACTCAGTCTTCAAATGCTCTGCAGCAATATTTTGCATGAATATCAAAAGTCTCAATGATCTTTTCAGATCTCCAGCCCCTTTATCTTCTAAAGACTGAGGTAAGTCAAAGTGATACAGTAAGCAGGATGCCATTTGCCAAGTTATTAATGATTTTGTTGATGTAATTGACTCCCAAAAACATTGAAAGGAATATGAACGGGTTAACTTACTAAATTTATTACATTTTTACATGAAGATACCTCACTGCACATTTTTCTCTGTTATGAGATGCAAATATTCTCTCTCAACTGCATGCTGACTACTGTTACAAGACCCCAGAGTTGGCAAAAATGCTCAGCACACAACATCTTCCATTCAGGCACATAAAATAAAATGAGGATGCAAATTTTCAAAGTAGATCAGTGGACAGCAGCTCCTCAGGAGAAACATAATTCTGATGGGTGCTGGTCACATGGAAATATAATCCTTTCATTAAAATGCCTGAATGGCAGCCCAACTGCTTGTACAAGACCAAAATGCATTGGAAAAATCCTGACACTTCAGAGTATGATAGGTAGATTTGTTCCAATGAAAGTATTTCTCTCCTTGAGAACTGTATCTTTAAAAAGTTTAGTGTCACATTCAGCGAGGTAACCAAGCTGATCTTTTATGATTTGAATTTGGTTAGTTGGGTAAACTGCTTCCTCTAGGCTGTTCTGTTTTCTATTGCTCTCCATGCCTACATCAAGACAAAGATACTGTCAATGCACTAAGTACTTTGCAGTGGTGTGAATTTAATCATTCCCTCATTCGATGGGGCATCCTACCAGATCTACATGAAATTTATGGCTTTTCATGGGACTCTGGTAGATTTTAGGTGTTTAGGGCACTGGTTTATTTAGCTACCAACTTGAACGGCTTTGCAATATTTTATCCAAGCAACCAACTCTCTTCCTTTTACACCACCGTTATGCAGACAGTTCAGTCCCTCTGGTTCTAAGAAGGAATTAGCTCACCTTTCTAAAATCTCATGACTTCCAACCTTTCTTGTCCCCCGTTGATAAGACAGAGTTCAGCTACAATTTCTTGGATACACTGTTAATGGCGACCAGCACTGGGGATGCATTTCTAGAGGCTTAAAAGGAATCCACCTTCTGTTCAGATTTAGCAGCGGCTGACATGAATATGTTTCCTAAAGGACTATTTTTACGCTGCTGAGTTCACTGCAAGTTTAAATATCAAAATACCTTAAGCTCTCATATAAGCATTTTTAATTTTGCTTAAATCCAAACACAGCTATATTGCTTTTAAGCCTTTTGAAAACACTAGATGTAGCAAAACACATCATAAGCTCTGGTTCAAAGAGTATCAATTAGCCTGCTCTTTTACTAGAACTATCTGGTTTAGTGAGGTAATTGGAAAAGGCCAACAGAGGCCTTGAAGTATTATTTGTTAAGCTAAGAGGCTCCAGCCAGGAATAGGTCTCCATCATGCCAGTGGAATTTAGAATCAGACAGCCTTTGCTTCAGAGACTTGGGCTAAATATACCAAAGTGTTTAAGAACCTTAGAAACCTAAAATTCATTGAGGGTTTGTGGGTCAGCTGCTTAGGAAATGTCTATCCCAAGGAGTTGCTGTATTGAAAACCAAAACTGAAAAAGGTCTAAAAAAGTTGAGAACTCAGCAGAAAGGAGGAGGAAGAAAGGAAAACTAAGCTGCACAAGTTAACAAAATGTAGGCTTAGGAGATTACATACGGTTTGTATTATTATTATCAGTGTGTGAACCAGATATTTTTTTAATTCAAATGAGGAAATTGGTTGAGTAATAAATAAGTCTGTACTGTATTGTACTATACATTCCCAGCAGTGTGTAGGTCCAGCTTTGTGTGTATTGATATTAGACTTCAAATTATCCTAATTGCAAATGACTGATCTTAAGGATTTGTGTCAAACGGCTTTTTTTAATGCAACATTTACTGCAGCAATCAATTATGAACCCCATATATAGAAAGTGCCTTCCTGTAAACAAACAGGTGCAAACACATGCCTTAGCACAGCAAGACTCAATAAGTTTGTTTACAAAGTAATTCACAATAAATCTCACAGGTGGTTTGCTTTTTCTTCCAAGCACAGCACCAAGAAAACACATTAAATTCTGAGGAGGTACATGCATGTGCCTGAGAATGCACCCACATAAAAAGGGGAATGATTATATCAGAATTGTAATTTTTGAGAAGAATATTCTTGCAATTTGCAACCCATTAGGTGCAAATACAGTTTGTTTCTGTTACATTTGAACAGTGCCCCATTTAAATTCAGAGAGACTGGGTGTGTGTTAACTGTTGCTGGTGGGACTACAAGTTTTACTACATAACCACAATCTAGGACAAACAATTCTTCACTAGTATATAATTATACCATGTTGAGAGTAATGCTCAACTAGAAGACAATATTTTTTCTTATTCTAATTTTCAAATTATAAATTGCTTAGTAAAATTTATAACATTTAAGCTCAACCAGCTACCATTCATTCTTTACATTTCAATTAAACACCAGTATTGGAAAAGATTTATCCTTTGTGTTAGGGAAGAAAGAGAGAGAGAGAGAAGGATATCTAACTGCATCCCTGAAAAATATAAATGTCAATTCAAAATTCCAGATTGTGCCATACCTTCCAGAGTAGCCTGGTTTAGTGTTTATGGCTGTATCTGTGGGTTAGCTAAAAGTAGAAATAACAGCAGAAAACTATCCTCCAGGAAAATGTGTAGATAAGGGGTTTTTTTTTGGAGACACCCCGAACTTCTGGTATTACAGACATGTAGGAGCATTTTGTCATGGGAAACTGAAGGATTCTTCTTTTCTCCTTTCTATCATCTTTCTCTCACCATCCTGATTCCCTGCCTTAATGCTGAAGTGAGGCAAAACATCAAACTCTCCCAGACCTAATAGCCCCATGCCTGTTGTTTCTGTCTTCCTCCACATCTGCACCTAGTATTTAGCAGCTAACCTCTTCTGCTCGGGGCAGCTTCTAGGGCACAAATAATCATGCAAAAATACTTCAAAACCCTATTTTGATCCTGACGTGTTTTAAGAACAAGACACCTACAGCACTGCTGCTTTAAAATACCCCACCCCCACCGAGCTGGAAACAGAATTGTTTTAAAGGTTTTCAAATGTCCTCTGTTTTAGGTGTGAAATTGGTAGTGAATCTCTTGGTGTGAATGATTTCATTTGAAAGGACATTGCTCTAAGCTTTCTAATTCTTCACATGCTCTTTGTAAAAATGTTTATATAGAAGATGATGGCCTTTCCGTGCTAGGCAGTTACAATTGCTTCAACAGATCACTGCACAAGAGAAGTGAACTCCTGCCTAATGAAAGCTGGCCTACTTGGAGTTCCTCCAATGCCCTTTCGCTAAATGTAAAGTTCATAATATTAATCAGGCAACTGCTTATACTGGGAATCGAGTGAACATTTTCTGAAATTATAGCCGAGTTTTGTCAAAATGTTAGCTTTCCTTACCAAATGTCTGCTATCTTCCACTCTGATGACTGAAAAACAAAGCCTGTTCAGTGGGCAGCTCTGTGGCATTGTATGGAGCCTGCAGCACTAGCTGAAGGAATATCAGTACAGGAAGAAACCACAAGGACCCAGCCAAATTTAAATTCAATGTGCCACAAAAAACATTCTGAGGGAAGGACAAGCTGTGCTAGTAAAAGTGGGCCGCATATTGTAAATTTTGGTGGCAAAGGGAAGGCTTCCGTTCAAGCCTCTACGGGATGCTGGCACAGTTTTTGCAGTCATGCTCGGCAGGGGAAAATGGCTTGGTTGGTCTGTTTACAGCAGATCCACCAGCCCCCCCTTCCTGAATTCTTGAAACAAAGGCTCCTTTGCTCTCTGGTGAAAAATATAATCTGCAGAGGACAGACTGCTGCCTATTGAACAGCCAAGCTCTCCATGACCAAATCCTGCAGAAAAATATTGCTTCTGCTTCTTAGTACAGATCAGAATAACCAAGAGCATTTTCTCTGAAGCCTTCCATTTTTGCAGTCTTCAAACCAGTAGAAGAAAAGAATTACCAAGGCAAACACGGCCCCAGAAGTGCAAAGGTATATATCTTCTTGGTAGAACTGAGATTCAGAGTAGGAGATGGAGCTGAGATTCAGAGGTTCATCCAAATCTGCTTTGCATGTTTTCCTCAGAATGTTATCCTCCCAGCATACAGGAGACCTCAGCCAACTGCTTTGATTCTCCCATTCTTTCTGGTTCAGCTTCAGTTGCTTTTATACTTCACAATTCTCTTTATTCCATCTTTTTTTCCATTCCCTATTTTCTGCAGGGAATGCTGCCATTTCCTTTTTTTTTTTTTTTCCTAGTAAGTCACCTTCATCTTTCCCCCAGTCTATACCAACAGAATTAAATAAAGAAATCAGATGTGCAACAAATTTTATACCTGACATCTAGCAATCTGGCCAGCTTTTTTTATGTGCTGTATCCCTTTACACTTATACTTTTATATTATCTGCTGAGGTTGTGAAAACTCTTCTCCTCAGAGCAGGAGCTGTCTTGTGTTTGTCACAGACATAGTTCCTAGCTGAGTCTGAAGAATCCCCTTTAATTCTCTAAAGTAAATAAATAAATAAAAATCTGGGAAAAAAAAATGCCCCTCTTAGTGTAAAACAGTCAACATGAAGTTCAGTACATCAGAGTATACTGATAAGCTATCTAAATGTATTTGCCAAATAAGAGATTTGTCTGTTGTAAGCCATCCAAAAATATCCTAGTGGCTAGGATTCCTGTGACTAAAAACATTCTGATGAAGCAAAATGATTTAAAGTTACAATTAAACTGAAGTAAGCAAAAATACATAGGAAACATAACACTAATCCTATCCCAAAAGATTGTGCTATCCAAAGGGATCTAGAATATTAATTAGTAAGTTGTTGCAAACCTATAAAAAATCATCCCATAATTACTCTGAAAAAAGTTGCAATTTCAAAGCTACACTGCAGAATAGCATACTGGATTAATTATGCCAGACTGCAGCAATAACCTTGAATTAAAGCTGCAACCTTCTATTTTTAAGAAACAATTGCCTTTCTGGTTGATGAAACCTGTCGTCCCATCAGGTAACAGACGTGACCAGGAAAGAGAAAAGCGATAATGAGTCAATCCAAGCTGTTTGATACATTTCAAATCTTCCTCCCACAGAGTGTAGCTGCCACAAGCTACATCACCAGTCTGGTTCTTGAAAACTCGATCTCCTCCCTGATGGGTGAATGTGTCCCAGACATTAGGGCCCTTTCCATCTGCATTCCAGCCTTCTGCTTGAAAAACAAAACTTGGTTGTTACACTTTTGACATCAAAAAACATATGTTGAATGTAAATATTTACCACAAAGTAGGCACAAAAACCTCAAAATCCTAAGAGCAAATCAAGCAGTATCTCTCTCCCCATGTCATTTAAAGTAACTAGGAACTTTCAAGCATTGGTATATACATTTGCATTACGTTTTGCATTTATTCATATTTTTGCTTGCTGCTAATTATTTGAAAATCCTGTTTCAAAAAGCACGAGTTCTTACACACTTCATACTTCCTTAGCCAAAAATCAGATGTTTGCAACTCTGGAGATATTACAGGTTTTCACAAAGGGCATTTTCTAATGCAGCTTCCATCCATAAATGTAAAAGATCAGTCCATATCAAAGAAAGCCTTTAGGGTATGAGAAATATATCCAGCAAATCGGCACTTATGGCTTTCTAGATGTCCTTTGAAAATCCTGACAGTCTGTTAAAAAGAAAGGAATGCCATTATGAGCCATGGCCCTAGGCATATACAAGCTGAATTAATAACACAGCTCTGCAAAACTTCTGCTTTTTGCTTAGCCAAACGTTCACAGAAATGAATTTTAAATGTTCAAAATCCCTGCACCATTTTCTTCACTCTCATAGTTTTGGGAAATTTCTTTACAATCCCAAAATCGAGAGAGTGAGATTATGTTTAAAATATTCAAAATTTAGATGTTGTTTGAGATTACACATCATTAACATTACATAGTACTTAAGCCAAATAAATGCACCTTCCTTCCTGACAAGCTTCTTTGTCTTTCCAGAGCAATGCTGTAACGGAGGCAAACATTTTATTTTTAATGTGGAGAGCTCTGTAAACCTACACTCCTGCAAAGTGTGATTTTATCATAAAATTCCAAATAACCCCAAAATGACCAACATCATTTACCAGCAAGATTTTTCAGAGCTCCAGTGAATGCACTGTTCCAGGGTTACTCTCTGAAAACTAAAATGACATTGTGTGTTAAAATCATGTATAAATTAAATATCAGTTGGGTTGTAAGATTAATAACTATATAATAGCTACATATCAATCCTCAATAAAAGTGTTTTAATAATCAATTAGTATCATAGAAATTAGAGATGGAGAAGAACTATTAGGAGGTCATTGAGTCCATCCCCTGCCAACGCAAGATTGCTCCCTTAAGTATATTCAGTACTTAATACACATCTGTCTTATTAAATCTAAGTTTAATGCAAGGTTAAGCATATTGAAGACACTTAATTTAAAGCATTACTAAAATTTGTAATATCACTTCTATAACCTAGCTTTTCAAAGATCATTGTCACATTTCATGTTCTTTACAGAATTTTATTGCAGCACACGAACACCAATACATCTACATTTGGTTGGTCAGTAAATTAAACTCTTATGTGGGACAACCTTCAAAGTAGGTCAAATTTTAGATCCAGACAGTTTGAGTTTCTCTTAATCTCAGATTTTATCACAGACTTTGCGCTCTGCCTGTATGGTCTTCAGAAAAATACAGTACTAAGAATTTTCTCTATCCTGCTTTTGATTTCAAATATGCCTGCAAAAATAAATATTCATTTCAGAGGAGTGCATGAAATAACAAACAATAATAATTCTTTGGTGGTACATAGAATGTGGAAGCCTTTAAGAGCAGGCTTCCTGCACCACATCGATATGGTACAGCTCCTTTTCACCACAGTGGGGGTAAAGGGAAGCCAAAAGCTGCCAGAATGGGCAGCTAAGACACCTTCATTTAAGAATCAGAAGCTAGTACAGATGCTGCACCATTGCTTTTTGTGTCTGCCTTCCTCCAGCAAGGGAGGTGAGAGGGAGGGGGAGAAGCATTTGATTTTCAGCACTCTGACAGTACTTCTTTGGTGGTCATTAGCCATTATAAAGCCGATGGTGGCTGTGGCAAACAGACCCACTTTCAAGCATTCCTCATCTTGTTCAGAGAGCCTCTCTGTACCATGTGGAGTACCTGAGCTAGCTAAATAAAGTGTAGGAAGCAATCTAGCCAAGGCAACAGAGAGCTCCACATACACTAAAGTATCCTGCTGAGCCACAATTAGCCTGCACAGAGCTCTGCTCTGCTTCAGCTAGCTTCAATGAACTGAGCCTGCTGCACCTCTAAGCTTGTTCAGAAACCTCTACGCTACACAGAAGTTCATAGTGGAGACATACCCTGAGTTTTAGCAAGCTTCAGGGCCAGGAAAAAACAGCAATGAGGAACTGATTTTACATTTCAAACACACAGGTGAGGTTTAGCTATCAAATCCTTACATAGTACAATAACATGCCATCAAGTAATTAATCTAATGATGAACATGATGAAAGGTGATGCATATTCCCCATTCTCTGCAATTATTACAATAGAATAAGATAGGATTATTTTCCTTTTAAGTGGAGCTAATGAATTGGGGCTATTACTGATCAGACTATTTTAGTTTTCACCTGCTTTCCAAGTTAGGTTTTCTTCTAACTCAGCTGTGCTTTTACCTTTCAGAGTGAAGTTTTCCTGGCCTGGTCTCTGCCAGGTAAAATTTTGTTTGAATTAATGTAGCTCGTATGTAGGCATATGAAAGAAGTGAAGAAAACCACTTTTACCATTACAAGAATTTTTAGCAACTTTTCCCTCTCTTTCAAAGAAAAAAAAAATCAAGCAGAGAGTTGAAATTTAGCATAGAAATGGCCCTCAGTAAGAAGAAGTGCCTTTGAGTGTTCTGGTGCAAATTGATTTTGATTTGACTGAGTCATGAACCTCCGAAATCTGCACTTTGAGCATGCAGAGTACAATTGGTATGATTTTTTAGCACTTTGAAATATACAGAGTGAAGAAGGTTGTGCTGTGCATAAATACATAGCTGACTAAAAAAAAAAAAAAAAGTAGCCTGTCAGCTCTTGCCTCATCTACTGTGTATCTTGTGACATGTGCAGCAACTAGGTTTGGAGTCTACAAGAACTATTGCTTCAATCGTGCTGCCTTTAAGTCAGAAGCTGCATAGCTTCCACAGCTTTCAGGAGGAGGAATTCCCTGTTGAGTTTCTTACTTCTGTGGGAAAAGGGTCATTTGAGCAATGTCTAGACCACATTATAGATTTTTTTTAACGTTTCTCCCACTCAGAGGCCTTAGGAAAGCTCATTAAAAATACATTAAGAGAACATTAAAGTTGCACATCTAGCCACTCAAAAGGCAGGAAATTATAATGTCATCTGTATGCACACACAATTCACATTTTAAGAATAAGTTAGCAGAGCTCTGCGCATTGCAGGACTCGAGTTAGGATCTGGCCCAGAATATCGATTCCCGGGGACAAGCGAGCTGTTCAGGCTATTAGGTGAAACGAGCAGAGCTCGTTAAAAGGTTCGAGGCATGGGCAAGTATTCTGGCTTTCAGCAATAACCAAGAACTAAAGGCTACATCCTCAAAGACAATTTTAGATCTACAACTCCCATTTAGGCACTGAAATCAATGGGAGCTAAGTGCCTGTACGCTGCAGGGTATAATATGAGAAAATCAGATCTATATGTATTTTAGAGGTCTCTAAACACACATTTATGAAGAGAGAAAGGTTGGGGGTTTACAGCTGTCAGTGTCCCTGTATCTTACAGGTTTGCATTCCCTACTCTGCCACATAGTTTCTTACCATCCTGGGCAAACTACTTTACCAGTGCCACCATTTAGTGTGGAACATGGCACGTGCATGGGGGGGTCTCCCACTGTTAACCTCCCAGTTCACTGTTTTTCATATTCCTTGAAGATGAATTCCTCCCTGAGGACCCCCATGAGTACCAATGTCTGATGAAATAGTTCTCCCATCCGTGCTCTTTTGGAACAGCCAATAGTAACCTACCTAAAGTAGCTCTAGAGAAAGGAAATAAGAGCTAGTGGGAAAATGACTTATTTCTGCCCCTCTCCCCCCCAATAGCTAGTGGTGGAGGTTCCTCCTCCATTTCCATTACTTAACCATATTTCTGAGATCTGAATCACCTTTTACCCTCCTCTTACTGCTCAGGCCAGAAGTGTTTAAGCAGAAGTGCTACATGCATTTGCATCAGAGGCAGCATCCAGGCAGTGAGGCAAAGATCAAACACTCTCCTTCCTGGATCCTGACTTCCTGCTCACTTGAAACTTCTTTAACACTTTGGCAGCTAAAAATTGACACCTTCAATTTGATATGCCTCTGTAGCTGCACCCCAAGCAAATCCAGCTGGAAAAGCAATATCCTCTAGCACCAGCTGCAGAGGACAGGCGAGTACACAGCATTATGCGATGCTATGGAGATGTGGGCTTCGTTTGCAGACAACAGTTTCTGGCTCGATCACTCTTCCACTTGTTACAAGCAGATTCTATATTGAGGACAAAAATAAACCCTGTGCAGCTTCACAGGCTGAAGGGTAAGCCGTGCACTTTGCATATCTCCGGATTAAAGCAGAGAGGTTCAGTTAGCTAACAGTGAAAGCAAAAAAGGCAGCAGTGGAAAAGCCTACAGTGGTCACGGTAAAAGGGCTCCACCTAGTCTGCAGCATTGGCACACAGAGCAGGTTCCCATTCCCCTTCACCTCCCCCTCGTATCCCACTCCCCAGCCAAAGGACTTCGGGGACCCTCTAGTCAACATCACTCCTTCAGTGACCAGGCAAAGAATCCTTTCCACTCCTTGCTAGCTTCAAAAAGCAGCAGTGCCTCTGCATTTCTGGCATCAAATGTGTATTTTTTCTCTCCCCATACCAAAACAATTGGCCTGTCCATGCTGTAGTGGATGAGAAAGGACGTTTTAGCCATTGTATGCTTAGCAATGGAAATCAATGAGTAGAAGAGTCAGTTTTATGTGGGAGTACAG
Source organism: Cygnus atratus (assembly GCF_013377495.2). NCBI lineage: Eukaryota > Metazoa > Chordata > Aves > Anseriformes > Anatidae > Cygnus > Cygnus atratus. The sequence continues at coordinate 59,513,821 of NC_066365.1, forward strand.
GCAGAAGATCTTTCTCCTTCTTTAAAGTCCCATGGATGCTCTTTTTTTTCTTCTAGAGCAGCAACGACAACCACATGTGCCAGGATCAGCATCTGCAGAGCAGCCCTCAGGTGTCTACCTCTACCTTCTGCCAGCGCTGTTACTGCTCCCCTGCCAGCAGGCAGAGAGGGAAGCAGCAGCAGGAGGACCAGCCTGGGTAAGACTGTAACTAGTGGGATGGGCTGAAAGTAGTTTACTGTCCCTTTCCAGAAAGCTGCAATACCTGGCATACTAGATGGCACTACTGCAAATTTATTTATTTATTTTTGAGTTAGACGTTTTTCTCCCATTTATTACACTACCAAAGCTATACTGCTTTTGCCAAGGTCAGTATCTGCACTTATTGGACTGCTAGGCAATAATGTCTGACAACTAATATTTTTTTTGTTTACTTCTGTTTCACCCTTTTGATTTTGAAACCTTTCCAGGTGAAGACCTACTCCTACAAAGTGTTATACTTGCATGTAATACTTTCTTTTACAAGGAAAACAAGAAAAACCTTAAGATACACAGAAAAGCCACTAATACAGCTAGTGCACATACTTTTCCCAGAAATGCACACAACAGAAGAGTCAACTTATTAGGAAAATATATTCTTTGCAGAGATGCAGAGAAGCTGATTTAAATCCAAAGTGCACATTACAGAACCAGACAGTGCAGATGCAATGCAAAATGAATCAGGCTTTCACAGCAGGCATGCATTTCCTCAAGTGTCTTTCAAAGGAAAGGTAAAGGCTCTTTGAATACAAAGGAACAAAGGGGGAAATGAGGCACAACATACCAATTTGTTCTCAAAACACACATTGATGCATAGTTCAGACAGACGTACATATCTCTCACAGGTTTCATACTGATGACTAAAGACTGATGCAACGAATGAGTTAATGCTCTCTGGTGGAAGCAGCCTCCTCAGGCTTTCATTTGCAAGGAGGTAAGCATTGGACAGTTAACACTAAACTCATCAGGGACATCTTAAATCATGATTAATAGGTATTAATGAACCAGAGTAATTATGCATATTTTTTACATCATTAAATGTTATTGGTAGGTACCTTTTAAAATGTAAGTGACATTAAATCTTTTCCCAGAAAATCATACAATTCAATTTCACAAGAGATATAATAAATATGTAACTCAATAATATGGGGGAAGAGGCAGACAGGAGATAGTAGCAATAAAAACCCAATAAAAAGTTTTATAAAAATGCTTAACCATAAAAACAAGGCTAAAAAGTGTCACTGCTGATTCTCTGGCAGGAATCAACAGAGACAGAGATGGGTTTTAGGAGAGATTGAGTGGGAGGAAAATATTCCATAAGCAGTCTGGGGAAGAGTGAACAAAATTTGCCTCAGAGGTTAAGGCAGATTCACAGTAATGAGATAGCAGACTATGTCAGATAAGTAGGCAGATACTGAAAGATGCAGAGCTTCAAAATTCAGAGAAGCTGAGTTTCTAGCAGCTAATCTCAAACTCTTCTGGCAACCCAGTTTCTAGATTTGTGACCCCACTTTGGCTAGCATTTCTGGACTCATGAACCTGTTTCTTGTTGCAGAAGTGGGACTTGCAATCATATTTCCATTAGACCCACTCCATGTCATGGCCTTTAGGATGCATGCCTGGCTCATCCAGCCTTCTTCATCCTTTGGCAATTTCCCCCACATCTAATAAGTAGCCTCACCTCTACCTAAAATTCAGTAGTCCACTGCTCCATTGTTTTGTCCAATACATATGTACAAAACTATAAGAGAACTCAGTTCTACCTAGAGGCAATTTTTTTCCAGACTAGATTTTGTTGGCTTTGTTTGTTTGTTTGTTTGTTTGTTTTCACATTTGTACTGACACAGATTATATGTAACTAAAAGAGCTCAAGCAAAATATTCCTAGGAAAATTTGAGCAGTTCTTGGATATCCAAACACACTTGGATAAACATATTTTTTGGTAAGTCAATAAATAACAAGGGTAATTGGGTTTGATGCTAAGAGTTGGCAACCTATCTTTATAAAATGCTAGGTATTATATAAAGGTCAAGGGTGAACAGGTTTTGGTGTCGGTACCTTTAGTCATGTGGGATTAATTAATATCAGAGGAATTATATCTTGTCAAAACTAATTTTTCCCGACTGATTCTGTTTCTACATATCCTATCCTGTTTCTACATTCCTATCTACATATTATATATATGTTTAATAACATTTACTATACAATTTATAAATTAAACTTTGGAGGGGTTATGAAAATTAAAATCTGTCTCCTGAAACAGTACACTGTGCAGGAACAGAAGGATACAGATGCTTTGCAAGCATATGTCTCTGAAACAGCCAAAGATAGAAGTTCACATATTCTGCAAGTTGTCTTTGAAATTGCTACTCATAAATTTAGCTTCCATCCCTGGCAACATAATGGAACAGCTATTGAGAAAACAAATTTACTAAAACACTTTGAAGTCTGCCAGACAAAGTTGATTTTTTTTAATTTTATTTTATTGTGATACAAAATTAATGAACAGACAGCAGAAGATATACTGTCATGTGCCTGAATATTATCAGTATACTGTTTTCTTTTGGACATTTTAGCACTGAGCTTAGGTGTTCTCAATTACAGAGACAGTTTCCACCTTGCACTGTTGCTGCAGGAGAGGACTCCTAACTTTGATCCCCTAAATTAAGCCTTAATTAGAAGCTTCTGCTGCGCTGTGGATTAGCCTTTCTTCTCCCATCTCTACTGTGTCAAAATACTGTTCCCAAGCTTAAATCAAATTGGAAATGAACTCTCATGTTGACTGAAATGAAGGGTGATGACAAACAATGAAGGGTAATGATAAACAACAACTTTGAAGAGAGGCATTTAGTGCAGTACACAAAGATTAGTATTAGTTCTGATCTCATTTAATAGCTTCAATAATGAGCTAGAAGAGGGAGTAAATGGTACATTAATGAAATCTGCAGATCTATTAAACTAGGAGGAGCTGAACATACTGCTGAAAATGGAGAAATAATACAAGGGGTCACGGCAAGATTAGAAACACAGTCAGAATATTGTAATGACATTCAGTTTAGAAAATAGAAGAATAATATTTGGGTAAAAAAAAATAATCAACAGATGGTTACAGGTATAATGCTGGAAGAGATTTAATATTAAGAACACCAGGAAAACTAGGCAAGAGTCTGTAACCGAGCAGTAGAGAAAAACAGTGAAATTTGGGCAGAACTAGTAAAAAATAAGCAGTAATGACTCATCTTAAGCAGCTCTTCTGCCATCAGCTCTCCTCTGCATTTAGTCTGGGCACTGGAAAAACAGACCATCTTTCAGATGTTCAGAGATTGTGTAACTACAGAATTTTTTCCAGGAAGAAAACTTAGAAGCAAGCCATCCATTTAACAGAGTGTTGTCCTTCATGGAGTGAATGACATAACTGTGAGCCACTGGCTAAGAGACAGTAAAAGCATGAGACTGAAGAAATAAAATATTCTCCCACTGCTTCTGGTAATTGCATCATGCAGCTTGATTTTTTTTGATATTGCTGAGAAAACTGCCGATGCAATGCCAGCTGCTATGAACTTTCCAATACCAGATATATGTGCACAATATCTTGGAGAGCTAAAGCTAGTGGTGAGCAAGTGAATTCCAGTTGAGGAACTAACATAAATTAATCTTGCTGGGAATAATGGGTTACAAGCTATAGTGGAGTGCCAAAGTAATGTTATATCACTGCCCGTATCAGAGAGGGTTTCGGCAATTTGGCATGGCACAGCATTAGGATGTATAGCATGTATGTAAAGTGATATTCCATATTAGTCATCAGTCATCAAAAGTCCTTGGTAGCTGTTGGCTGTTGAAGGAATCGTCCTTTATTGCTGAGTGCCTCCATACAGAATTTTTAAGTGGGCCTGACCGCTCAAGAGTTTGTCACTGTCACAACATTACGACCCAACACTGAGTGTGCAGAGAGCAGGGCATTGATCCACAACTTTAAATTTGCACACTTCAGTAGAAAAACTGGCTCATGTAAAACCACGCTGTATTCATTTATATCTCGGTGTGTCCTGCCGTTCCACGTTCCTGGCTTGTTCACCTTGTAAGTGAACAGGCTTAAAACCAATGAGCTGTCATGCAAAAATGTCAGGATTAAAAAAAAAAAAAAAAGTAGAAGAAAGGAGGATGTATATATGAAAACCAATAAAAAAAAAAAAAAACAGAAGCATACACAGGCATGAGAAAGATCCCTTGAGAATGACACCTGTTTGTTGAGAAAGCACCTTTTCACCAATGTGTCAGGGAGAACTGCCTAAGTTTTTCAGAAATTGTCAGTTTCAAGAAATCTGCCTACTCGCAAAGTTGCTTGATTTGATTTTGCCAAGAAAATATCTGCTACAGCTAATCAGGTTGTTTGAAAGTAGCTAGGATGACATCTGAATGATTTTAAATGAAACTTGTTACCATTTTTAAAATAGAAGGTCCAGAATTGTTACGTGCATTTGAAATCTGTGCAATTCCTTTGTTCATGTCATGATATTTCTCCACAGAGCTGAATTTTCAAATGTGTATATCATCTTCACTGCACATACCAAGCTCTGTTTTAAAACCAGTATGCCCCATTTTTCCCCATATGTACACTTTGAAATCCCAATACCTTACCCAAGGGTTACCTCACTTTGGAACATCATCCATGTGTCTGTATGAGTGCAAATCTGCAGGTCAAACGTGACTGTCTTGAAAATGTAGGCCCAGTACCTGGCTGTTTTGATGTCTCCTCTGTGAAACTTCTGCCTTGTTAGCAACTAAATCATATTTATCCTTAGAAACCTGGCAGATCACTTGGGTTATACTCCTGGGTCTCACTTACATGCTCTCTGTATTAATCTCCCACTGTAGCATTCACAACTTGCATATTTCCCTGCACAGCAAAGGTTTTCTTTTTGTTGCAGGTTTCTGAGAGCATATGCCATCAACAAGAAGAGGAGGGCAGGCGTTCAGCCAAAGCCAGGCAGAGCTTGCACTGACTGCAGCCCCATGCACACATCGACCTGCAGCCCCTGCTGCCACTCCGTTCTCCTGGCGGGAGAGGCGTGTGCTCCAGTCGCATCACACGGAGGGCGAAAAGGCAGGTGAGAAGTCTGAGCTCTTACAAAGATGATGAGCTCAGTCCTTGCAGCCTATCAACCAACACCAATGGAAATCACTCACTAGCTTCAACCAAATTTGACAGAAAAATTAACATTTGTGAAAATACATGGCTGAGTAAGTAGACAGGATTATATTGGTGTTGCAAATGATATAAAGCCTGAAAAGTGAGGGCAACTAGAATATTAGGCACCAGAGAATGCACTACAAATGTGTCACCATACCACCTGGGAAATGCTTCATGCAGGATGTGTAAAACCACAAAAAAGCAAAAATCAACACCCCCGATATAAACCCGGTTTTAAAACTTTAAATGATCATAGAACCACTCTTTTATCAGTTTTGTGAAGATTTTTTGGCTGAAACACTAGCAATCCAGAATTCTTAACACTTTATCTTTCTTATCTTTTTTTTTTCTTTCTTTTTTTTTTTAACCTTTCAGGTATTTTTATTATTATTATTTATTTTAACATATGTCTAGAATCAGGTAGAAAGGATTCTGCTCGGACTGATTTTGTACTGGGGATATACTGTCTAAACCCAATGATTTCAACATTTATGATCTGTATTAAGTCCTGTAAAGTCCCACATTTTGTTTTCAGAATTAGCTAGAAATAGGGAGACAAGCTTTTATAGCAGTGAAACGGTATCTTTCATTTTCTTTTCTTACAGAAATGCTGTTTCCAGTGTCACTGACTATGACTAATGACATTGACTATGACTTTAGCAAATATGCTTGAAAAGCTTCTTCCACCAGTCAGGATTAAGAAATCCCATTATATTAGTGCATTTACATAAAATCCACTTCTCTATATCAGCAATATGGAACTATCTACTATTAAGCAGCAGCACACTATGAGAGACAGTAGTTGATATTACTTTTCAAAAGATTTGTGCTATGCCATTATGCTGTAAATATTTTTTTCCTTTTGCAAGATATACTATCCATTGTACTGTTCATTTTTATCCTGCAAAATATTAGTAAATACTACTGCTTGCACCTGGAAAGTGAGATAAGTAGCACAGCAATACTTTAATTTGACAAAGTAATCCAAGTACCTATTTGGAGTTCAGTAAATACAGGTTATTTTTCAGACAACCTATGCTTTACATATATATTTTTGGTCTTCCAAACAGTGTTACAGATGTGCAGTGATGTCTGGGGATGATGTTATTCTGGAAATATTGCAAAACTTGTACCTGACCCTGAATCTAAACTAACAGAATCAAAAGAAAAAAAAATCAATATAACTGTTTAACATAGCTGTCTCTCGCTTGATTTAAACACACAAATAAATAAATAAATAAATAAAGGATTAAAGGATATGGTAGTTATAATGGTGCAGCACTGACCTTTTTATCATCACAGAGGCTGACTTCTTAGCAAAGAAGTCACACAGATGAACACAGTATCTCATTCAATTTAAGTTCTTTAATCTTTCCCCATGTTTTAGCTTTACTCAGAGGAATCTGAACATTCACATAGTGCAGATGAAATCATGTACATTTTTCCTCTTCCGATTAAATACTAAAGAATTTTATAAACAACACACACACAAAAAAGTGGAGTTTATGGGTAAGTAAGTCTGTTTATGTATCCAAGTCCTTCATATATTAACTGCCTCTTTCAAACTAAACTGGTGAATAGACCCAGCAATGGTTGCTGTATTAGAGCTTTTGGCTGTTGGGTGATCAGCTTCCAGTAGGAGGCAATAACTAAAGACATGAGCATGGGAAGGCTGGCTGAACACACATACTGACCTCTTAGAAATGGTTCTGTCTCCTTACATTCCCAAGGAGGCCTGTAGAAAAATAGTGGGTATTTGGGTATAATTAAAGGACTGTATCATGATCTATGACACGGATTGGGAAGGGGGAGACACAGGCAATCTGTTATTTTCTAGCCTTTGAAAAGCAAATTTTGGAAATTACCATTCTGTTAGCAGAATTCATACAGCACTTTATTAAATGTATTTAAAATCCAGCCACTGGTGGTGCTGCTACTCACATCACTATCCTCTCTTCGTCTGAGCCAAGGCAAGAAGTTGTAGCAATAGAAATCTGTTACCTTTTATGTGGACTATTACTACAGCTTGTCACTGGTTCCAGTTATTTGTTTCCTTGCCAAAGACTGAGGAACTTTACATTGAGTTCCAAGTTCTGCAGCAGAGTGTGCTCTACTGATTATAAATTATTTTTATACTCTGCTTCTGGCCTGCATTCCTGATCTTAGCGCCTGTTGGTTTTTTTTGAAACAACCTTTGGCAGCAGTAGGAAAATGGCAGGGAATATTTTGTTTAGCCTCTGAACTCTAGAGTGGAGCCTGCTCAGTCTCTGCAGCACTGGCTCAATCCAGGTAATTCAAAGAAGCTGAGAAAGGCTGAGGCATTCTCAAAGTGGACTGAATCTTTGGCAAATTATACAATCAAACTCTAACAAGCTCTCCACTGGGCTTATGTAAAGGGTTTTTCTTCCAAGGCTTATACTGCTTCCAAATTTTAATGAATCTTGCCAGATATGGCAAGAGGCTTATGCTAACGTGCATTTGTCATTTGTGTCCAAATTTCGATTTCCTCCTTCAGTGTTTGGAGATGCTAAAGCTACCTTGCTTTCTTCCTGTGAAAATCTCATGTTTCAGACACCTCTGATCTGTACCAGGACAAATTTGAGACCAGAAAGAAAGAGGCAAGTACACTTGTACACCAAAACAATGCGTAGATGCGAGATAGAGCTGTTAGCTTAAATGTTTGCAAGAAAAGAGCCTAGTTCTTACGTTGCCCCAGTAGGTTAGAACATTAGAACTAGATGAGTGTCCTAATCAGCATGTGTTGGCTATTCTACATTGAATTTGAATTTATTTATTTATTTATTTATTTATGGCATTCTCGATATCTTATTGACAAAAGTACATCACAGTGCTACATTCTGACTAAATATATCTCAGTTCTACTGGTTCCAACAGTAAATAAATAAATAAATAAAGTCATAATCATTGCTGCTTTTTAAATTCTTTTTTTCCAATTTTACAGTTTTCCTCCTTTTATACATACTATTGTGGAATTCCTCAGCGTGCAGTGAAAAAATGCAAATTCGATCACGGTTCTGACAAGTACATTACAAAAAAAATCCCATTTCAGACTCTATAAGGGTAGAAAGAGCCTCTGTGATCAAAATCAGCACAAGCTTTCCATTGAAGTCATTGGAACTTGGATGAGGTCTTAGCTTTCACCAAAATAAATTATTTAGTCAACCTGAATGAAAGGAAAGGAAAATATGACACATGATGGTACCCAAATTTTTACTACCCGCAGAACATTTTTTTTTCACACAACTGTAGCTGATATTTTAAAAGCTATTTTCTCAGTCTTCTTTTAACCTGGCTGCACTGTCACTATTGCAATGGGTTGTTAAATGGGTATTGCAAAAAGGTTTGGGATATTTTTCTTCTGCTCTCTCCCTCCCAATCAAGATTAGCCAGCTCCTAGTCAACATATGCTATATATAATATTTCTAAGGGTTTTCTAAAGACTGCAGGTTGTGTATACTCAAAAAATCTGTATTTCTCTTGCAGTTCCAGCATAAAGTCTTGGACTGATGCCTAGAACAGACCCAAGATGTGTATCTCTCAGCATGCTCTGTCATGTGCTATTGGTTATAAAGCTTGCAATTGTTATACAGCTGGAGTAGTGCCTTAAGCATACCTTTGCCTTTCAAGGAGAAGGCTCAAACAAAACAAAACTTTTGTTCTCCCAGGAAATTTCGATGAGAATGTCAGCATGACAAAGCAAGCTGGGAATATTTTCTTAAGAGAAGATCTAGTGATTAGTATAACTTTTGTTTCTGGCAATATCTAGCTATTTGCATGGAATGCTTTACAGACATTAATTTATGTAGGCATTGGTTTATTCTCTTCCCAAATTCTTATTTTCGATTAAAAAAGGGGTGACATGCATTTTTGAACTTTTTTTTGGCATTTTTTTCCTTCCATGTGCTGAATTTTCCAGTGAGAAGAGTTCCCAGATGGAACGAGAACACAGTAAGTTGGGAATAACACTGTCAAAGGAAAAGTACTATAAAACAAAAACAAAACACCAGTTGTTTACAATACAGTAAACAATTTCCAGTGCAAAAAGATTCCAGTGCTGTTATGCTCAGATCTTCTTTCTCTGTGCCTGAAAAGGTGCTATGAAGGAGAAGAGAGTCCCTAGAGAAAAGATAAATGATTTCTCAAAATCCATATAAAAGCTCAATATCAGGATTAGGAAAACATTTAGATCTTTCATCAAGCAAATGTCCTTTTCAGGGGACAATACCTACCTATACATTCTCGCCTCTACTGTAAAATTATTCTCTCTCACTATGCACATTTCTGAAGAGTTAGGAAAATGTGCAGATATATGTTTTGTTCTACCATACACAATTAGAAAAATGGAAATCTTGAAGTTTTTGTTAGATTTAATTAAAGTAAGTTACTGTGCTGCTTTGTCCTGGAAAGCATATGCGTAGAAATGCTCAACAGAATATGAAGCTCGGAATAGCCCTTCAAAAATAGACATTAACAGAGCTTTATAACTTAGATGTTAAAATGTCAGAAAGAAGACCTTAAACTCAAAATCATGTATCCCAGCTCTCCCGTTCTGAATATTTTGTATGCAGTAACTTGTATGTACTGCCAAGTGGATGCTGAAATGTATCTTTTCATCCGTAACGTTGCAATGGCACGTCTTCTGTACTAAATTTACTTTGCATTTTAAAAGTTAAAAAGTTGAATGATTGCCTATTAAATTCAATACTACCATATCTCAGCTCCTGTGGAGAAGTAAATCTTAAAGGCTTGTGTTCAGTATACAACCAATTCAAACACGAACACCGTAAATGATGTTAGAGATTACCTTTTTATCATTCAAATTTCTCCTGTGAATCTGTCAGGGAAAGAGGTGGTTTTATAAAAGAAATAATTAGAATTGCCTTTGAAGTGAGTTGTGATCACAATCTAATAAGAAGGTAGATAAGTATTTGATGGTAGGACTAGAATTTTAACAGATGCAGCAAATCTATCTGCAAACAATAGCTTTTTCATTGGACAGCATCAGAAAACTGCTACGCTTTTCTGTTGTGGTTTCCCTCTGCTGTTGTCCACCTATCACTTTAAAATTTATCCCCTTAACAATCATTAAAACTTGAATACAAACTCTTCTCAAACTATGTTTGTGTATACATAGTGTAGCCATTCATCACTATGATAAATGAAGGGAAGTTTCTGTTGAAAGCTGGAAATAGCCCTTTTTTTTTTTTTTTTTCTTTTTTTTTTTTAAGCTATTTGAGCCTAATTCAAGGAAATTTATGGAATAATGCCATTACCCAATTCACTGCAACCTTCCATGAGATCACTCATACCACTCACTTTTTCAGGCACGATGTCTCTTTATAATTCTTTGACCACTGTGGAGTCTCTCCTAGGTGCTTATTTCCTAAGTGAAGTCACTGCATCACTTAGTGAGATAAATGTTTGTGTGCACTTATTCTGAACACATGAACCTCTCCAAGAGGAGAGGAAGTAATTCAAGTTTCCAAATATTGGCAAACACATAATTTTCATTAGTTTCTTGAAGTTCTATTTCTTTCCGCACATGGTCCATACTAATGAAAAAGAAAAATAGCTTGGATAATCTGTATAACTCTATCAAATAGGAATAGATTGTTAATAAAGCACTGAAAAGAACATGGCTAAACTAAGTACATGCCAAGCTAAATTTCAAAGTCTTCAGATATGAGTGTTGCTTAAAATTGTGCAGGCAAAAACACAATCCTTCACATGAAAAAAAGGAAACAGTTACATGACATATGATCACAAAGCTGGATGAAATGATTTTTGTCAAAACTTAAAATAGTAAGTGACCAGGATAAAACTGACCTTTGGTCAGTAATCATATCTGAGAAATTTCAGCTGTAAAGGTGAAAGCTTGACAAAGTTATAAATAAATGAAAAGGAAAGAAAGAAAACATTAAGAAAATTATAGCTGTCAATATGGTCTCTATTTGGAATACTATTACTGGTAGTTTTTCGATATAGCACAGACAGCAGAGTAAGGTGATCTATGGAAAAACAATCTGTCATTATTTAAGAGGAAATGAAGACTGTAGTGGAGATGAGATCATGGACCATCCAGAAGACCAACCACTGAAAAAAAAAAAGGGGGGGGGGGGGAAGGTCTCTTTTAGCCAACTTCAGTGTTTTACTGAATCGACCTTTGAACCACTAAGTCATCAGTTTCCAAATATCCAGTTTCACTGGCAAATTACTCAGCAGAATATGACATGATCAATGATCTGAAAGTTTTCAGCTGGTTGTATTGATCAAATATATAAACAAAACACAACTGTCAGCTGCTCTGAGTTCACTACTGATTAAGTGATGTTTAAAACAATTAATGAATAAATGCTTGAACACAGAAGAAAAAAGCCTAAGTGATATAAAAGAGTAAAGATGTTTATTGTTCACTTAATAATTTGCTTTATAATTGATTTTTTTTTAATCATTTGACTGACAAAGCAAAGGTGTGAACTATAATTACTAGCTACATACAATTACTCATTTTTTAGATTTCCATTACACACATCTAAAGTGCAGAAAGCAGAATCACTGTGGCTGCCAAACTCTCTTCCAAATATTGGTGACAAAAAATAAATCTCAGACAATGCCAATTATTACAAAAATGTGAAGGTTGATTACGTTTTGTACAAAAAGTCACATAAGCAAATGCTGTAGAACGCTGAGGCAGGGCTTGGGCACACAAAGGAATTATCGTAAACTAATGAGCTTCCAGGTGTCGTCCGAGCTTGGGAAACTAACAATATTCGCACTCTTAGCCTGAAGCAAAACTGAAGCAAAACAAGTTAGATTAATCTTCAGGGAGAGCACCCTCCGTTAGCAAGACCAGCCCCAAACAAGAGTCTAGTTTGCAATGATGCACTACCTCATGAAGAACACCTACCTGATTCTCCCTTGTCCTGATCTGACAATAGGAATGATTTCAACCTTTAATTTGGGAATTTAATTTCCCTTAGACGTCAATAGAGTGATCCAAGACTTAGTTCTATCTTGCCTTTGCAGAGGAAGAGCCTATAAAACAAGGGCTGCTATAAAAGAGAAACTTGGAATCAAATTCCACATTGGTCTCACTAGAAAACTGAATTTATGTCTTTCTTGGCCAGTTAAGATGGGAGACAATCTAGCTGTTAGAAAATAAGGACCTGAGTTAAAGAAAATGGAGGGGGAGAGAATCTACTGTGGAAAGAATGCTGTTTAAAGAAAGGGTGAAAACTGAAAGATTAGCTTACTGTTACTCTAGTTTTATCTCTTGTAAGTACATTTTTTAATTCTTTAAATCAAAGTTCTTCTGCTTTATGTCTGCTGCTATTATTTCCCTGGAATTTAAAGTGCCTGTTTTGTTCGGCAAGTGGCTGTTAGAAATCTCGGGCTATTAAAAGATGGTGCCAATGTTAACTATTATACAAAGGATTAAATCTTAACTAAGTAGTATTAAAAAATGACTGTATAAACCTTTAGGTTTTTGGTACTTCCAAGATTTTTCAGAGAAAAGAAGACCAATATGAAGGATTAATAGTTAAGGTTATGCAAAATCCACTTAATCAGCACGGCTAATTTTAGCTTAAACTAAAGCTGCTGGCAACTCTATGCATTTTGCTTTGTGGCTTTACTTTTGAAGGGAGGGATGAATGTATTTTTGAGGTAAATCTATCTTAACTGAGAGTCTACCTAATACTGTTTAATTGCTGAAAAGGTGATTTTAATAGCATTTGCATGTAGGAAAGGAAAGAGGTCTTCAGCTGTATATCTGTAAGATCCTAAAATAAACATTATATTTTTCACATTTTTATAATATACTGTTTGATTGTAGAATAGGTAAGTTTTATAAACAATACAGTCATCAACATGGGCATCATTTATGAAGACAGAATTGTTCTGATATTATATACCATATTCAGAAAAGAGCCTAGGAAAATTGGAGCACACTCTGAAGATATGAATATAATAACTTGCCAGACTATCTGGGGTGCGTATACTGAGGATGAGTGTGTTTCACTGACAAATGCTACCTAAGCAAGGCAGATGATGTACAGAGTATCAGCTCAACCACTCCAAGCATTTTAAGCCAAAAATATAAACTTGCTAAGACTTACAGATCTTTTATCCAGCTCCAAAATCACAAAGGATTATTCAATGTGAGTGGTTATGATATGGTTATGCTCTTAGTCAAAATAACATGATATGAACGCTAAGTTTCCTGACCACTGAGAGTCAGACAAAATCTGGCTGCATCTCAGATTGGTAGGGTAAAATGTGGAGAAAGCAAGGAGATAGGTATTTGATGGGATTACAAAGGGCTTTTTCCTGTGGCAAAAGTGGGTAAGATTGTTGAAATAAGACTTGATTTACAATGAAGTTACTGCAATTGGAGCCCTGAGTGAAATCCAGCTGTGCTATTATTTATAGACCTAACGTAACTATGTTGAAATGTATGTCTAGATCCTAGTGCACTACTACAGTATAATTTATTTTGAAGTCTTTTTAGGCACCTTCACTTTTTTCTTTTTCCTGTGTCACGAATAAATTAATTGTAATTCATAAAGCTTCACCTCCCTATGCCTGCTCTCATGCCCTGAGAAGGTCATCCCAACTTTACATCTCTCTTAGGGTTTTCACTACTATTATTTTTTCACTCAAATCTGTTCATCAGCTAGGAGCATAAGGGGTGATATACTGGACTGGAATCAGCGCATCCACCATTGTGTGTGTGTGGAAGTGCTTTAGAAGATACTTCAGACGAAGGACTGTGAACCCCCACTGAGCTAATGAACTTTCTCTCAGTCTAAACTAATGCTTGGAGAAGGCTTAGGCCCTGTGGACCAAAGCTGAAAATTGTATGTAATTAGGTCTCCTCACCCTGTGTAAAATTAGGTAAAGTCAATAACAGAACCAGAAGCCACTTCAAGGAAATTGGGAATCTGAACAGCAAGTCAGGAGTGATGCTCTTCCTTCTTGAAGTAAATCTATGCCGTAATGAAGGTTATGTTTAACTCTGTCTGCTTACAGAGGTTAGAGTTTCAGCTAACTAGCTTAAGTGCTGTTAGTCGTGATACTGTACCAGCAATTGTGCTTAGCAATCTACTAAGGATTTGCATAAATACTTAGATGGCAAGCCTGCACTGATCTTGGTGTTGGCCATTTAGCCATAGACATAAAGCTATTCACAGCTCTGTTATGAGTTGCCTCTGCTATAGCTAGCATGTACAAGAGCTAGTGTTCTGTTTTTTGGTTTGTTTTGAGTGCAGCATAGATGTTTTTAGAGTCTTGCATGTCTTGGATATATGTCCCACAAGAGGATCAAATCATGGCTGTTAGAAACACCCTCTTCCAGATTGCAAATGGAAATTGGAATGACTATACTCAATGAAACAGATAGACACAGACACAGACACAGACACAGATTTCTAGGTTGGAAGAGACCTCAAGATCATCGAGTCCAACCTCCGACCTAACACTAAGTACTCCACTAAACCATATCGCTAAGCTCTACATCTAAACGTCTTTTAAAGACCTCCAGGGATGGTGACTCCACCACCTCCCTGGGCAGCCCGTTCCAATGCTTAATAACCCTTTCGGTAAAGAAGTACTTCCTAACATCCAACCTAAAACTCCCCTGTTGCAACTTTCGCCCATTCCCCCTCGTCCTGTCACCAGGCACGTGGGAGAACAGACCAACCCCCACCTCACTACAGCCTCCTTTAAGGTAACTGTAGAGAGCGATAAGGTCGCCCCTGGGCCTCCTCTTCTCCAGGCTGAACAAGCCCAGCTCCCTCAGCCGCTCCTCGTAAGACTTGTTCTCCACACCCCTCACCAGCTTGGGCGCCCTTCTCTGGACTCGCTCGAGCACGTCCATGTCCTTCCTGTAGCGAGGGGCCCAAAACTGAACACAGTACTCGAGGTGCGGCCTCACCAGAGCCGAGTACAGGGGCACAATCACTTCCCTAGACCTGCTGGCCACACTGCTTCTTATACAGGCCAGGATGCTGTTGGCCTTCTTGGCCACCTGAGCACACTGCTGGCTCATATTCAGCCGACTATCAACCAATACTCCCAGGTCCTTCTCGGCCAGGCAGCTTTCCAACCACTCATCTCCCAGCCTGTAGCTCTGCTTGGGGTTGTTGCGCCCCAGGTGCAGGACCCGGCACTTGGCCTTGTTGAACTTCATACAGTTGACCTCAGCCCATCGCTCCAGCCTATCCAGATCCTCCTGCAGAGCCTTCCTGCCCTCGAGCAGATCGACACACGCACTTAGCTTGGTGTCATCTGCAAACTTACTGAGGGTGCACTGGACGCCCTCATCCAGATCATCGATAAAGATATTAAAGAGGACCGGCCCCAGTACCGAGCCCTGGGGGACACCACTTGTGACCAGCCTCCAACCAGATTTGACTCCATTCACCACAACTCTCTGGGCCCGGCTATCCAGCCAGTTTCTAACCCAGCGAAGCGTACGCCAGTCCAAGCCCCGAGCAGCCAGTTTCTTGAGGAGAATGTTGTGGGGAACGGTGTCAAAAGCCTTACTGAGGTCAAGGTAAACCACATCCACAGCCCTTCCCTCATCCACCAAGCGCGTCACTTTGTCATAGAAGGAGATCAGGTTCGTCAAGCAGGACCTGCCTTTCATAAACCCATGCTGACTGGGCCTGATCGCCTGCTTGCCCTGCAAGTGCCGCGTGATGACCCTCAAGATAATCTGCTCCATGAGCTTTCCTGGCACTGAGGTCAAACTGACAGGCCTATAGTTCCCCGGGTCTGCCCTAGACAATGTGTATTGTAGTATTTCCCTTGGCTAAATGTTCAGTATTACAATTCTGCCTGTTTAGAATCTTCCTGTTCCTGACACCTGCTCTTAGTCAGATATGGCCTTCGATTTTTGGTTTAGGCCATTGTGTAATGGATCACTGTGCAATACTCTTCACCGCACCTCAGAAGAAACTGTACCTCTTTGATGGAAAAAAATGTTGGTGGAGATTTGTGAGAGGTGTCTTTGAAAATAAATTATGCTGATAGCTCACTTAAGAATCTTCAGATTCTGGCCTCTCTGTTTCTCACTAAACTGGCACTTAGAGAATAGTAATTATGAGCAATGAGAATTTGAGCCTGAAATTTCTTACACTGCCGTAATTGAAATCTCTTCACCTTCAGCATACCACAAAACCCCTATCTACTTTTTTTTTTTTTTTTTCTGGAAGCACTCAGAAAGAACATATCTATAGCCATCTTAATATTTGTTACCTTGTTTTCTTGTTTTACATTCTTACATATGATTAAGTGCTAAATGCATTTCTATGGGGTTAAAACAATTAAAACAATTTAAAGCTCTTGGAGAACTATTTATCTGTGTGTGTTTGTATATACATAGTTACACTACAGCTTCTCATTTATAAAGGAAAAATGTACCCTTCCAAATCTTCTAGGAAACATGCCTTAAAACATATTTTGAGCTATAATCTCTGACCAGACCTCCCAAAGTAAGATGCTGTATGGTTCTTTTAAGTAAAAATATTGTTACTTATGAATAAATCTGTCTAGGTATGCTATAACAAATTATTTTAATTCTAGAATAGAAAGTCAAGTATTTAAATCCATTATGACTTATAAGGAAGAACAGTAAACTTAAGAGTACAGAGGTTTACACACTCTCTACCCTGTGTGAGCTGCTTCAAAACACCAGTGTGTAAAAGAAGATGGTAATTAGCTGGCATGTAAGAATGGGGACATCTGATTGAGTACACCCCTTCCCAGGAACTTTTGTAAAAAGTGCCTGACACATTGCATCATCAGAAGGAAGTACTGGTGCATGTGGACTTCCTAAGTGGAAGAGTACTGAAATATCTTGGTAACCTCTGACTTGGAATTTGAAGTCTTATAATGTCTACTGCCAGGAGAGGCTAATTTAATAAATCTCATGTCTTCTATTTTGACACAGCAGCAGCATCCGTAGCCATAGGTGTCTCCAGTAATAACAATTGCACAGTCATTTGTATTTACTTTCTACTATACTCATTGAAAAAAAAATCCTCTCTGCAATCTCCCTTTGTTCTCAGCAAGTACTATTTTCCATCTAATTAATGTACACAGGTATTTGTAGGTTATTAAGCTTTGTTTTTATTCTTTTCTATGAAATGAATATGCCTATGAGTTATTGAGAAATTGAGTTATAAAGAAAAAAAAAACTAAATCCATTCATTTTTATTATATGTTTTGGACTCTTAAATTTATCTTCAGGTAATATTGAAATTATACTAGTATGCACATTGAGGTAGCATTCATCATGGAGGGGAACAGAGTTACCTTATTTTTTGCATCTTTACTTGCCATACTTTAACTGAAGAAACAATGAAATACTTCTCTATACCCTTAAATATAAGCATCCAATCTTGTAACCCCAATCTATTTAATGATATTTTATCCTTGCCCTTTTAAACATTAATTATTCAAGTCATGTGGTACTTTGCTGAAATTAAAAGGCACAGTGCTTATGAGTGCAAAGCCATTCCTGATGAAATCAGAAGTGATTTTGCATTTTTTTTTCAACTTTAATGCTATGTGGACTATGTTAAGGGTGCAGAAATGACTGTGACAAAGGTTTTACTGACTAGGATTTTATTTGTTGCCTATATCTTACTGGTTCTAATCAATATACCTTAAAATAAGTACTACTGCAGTCTGTATGGACAGACAAAATCAACTGTTAACACAATGGTATTTGCTTTTTCTTGTGTAAAACACTTTTTTTATTGCATCTCCTTATTCTCCGTGCTTTGGATTTCTTTCTTTTACACATGATGTCTCCTTTCAACACTATATTTCTACTCTAATATCTAAAATACATTTGTTATCTTCTATTGTTAGATCTGATTAGTGCACACTCTCTTCAGGTTTGTGCTACCCTTCTTACTTGGGAAGATTGTTTCATAAGAATCTCGAAAACTAATCTGATAATCCTTCTTTAAGATTTCTAAAAAAAAAAAAAAGAGGTTCCTTTCCCTTAAAAGCTATGAAAAATCTTGACAATGTTGATGAAGCTGATGTACTTGCTACAATTGCTGTCTATAAAGCTTATAAAGAATTCTCAGATATCTTGGGCTCTCGCATCTCTGGCAAATGTTGTCTCCAGTCACATTTCAGTGATCAGCTTTTGGGACAAGAACAAGATTTTGTTTCATTTTCCAAAATATTCTCTTACGTGTCAAAATGCGTAGGTGGCTAACTACCAACAGTGTGCCTATTTGCTGTGGTAAAACAAATGAATAAACATAAGAATCTTTATTATGTTTCATAAAGAAAACAGAGCAAAAGTTCTCAGAGGCTTGATGCTACTAGACATTTTTCTCACTCAGTCACAACAACAAGGCATAAACATTTCATGAATCATGCAATTTTTAGATGGACAGAAATATCAGTCAACAGAAGCAACGTCAATAAATAAATTTGAGATAATCCTGCAGTAATCAAAGCTCTATTTAGATATGCTCTGGAGTATTTAATATGTCTAAATAAAGAAAGTCAGCTGTGTAGCAGAAAAACGATGCTGATGTAAGCTATTTGGTGCTGGCATGGAACCAAAATGGATGACATTTCTGCTGTTCTGCTCAGTTTCTTTATTTAGGTGTTTCTTACGCTAGATGCTGCTTTATGATAGTTTTCTTTCCCTTTTTTTTTTTCTTTAAAAAAAGCAAGCAAAACACCCTTCACGTCTAAATTGATCTATGTGGGATGTCTGATCATCTAAAATGTTTTTGATCTCTTCCTGGCTACCAGCTCAACTGTTCATTAAGACTCTCAGTGTTTGATTTATTTACCTGTGTAGTCAATTTATGGTGGTTTCACCTAATCCAACTTTATTTGGCTTCTTTCTAAGAATGCAATGAGCAACCATTATCAGTGTCTTACTAATATTAAGAAGTTCTGTGTCTACCACTTTTCCTTTATGCATTCGTTATTCCATCAAAGAAACCAATTAGTTTGTTCTCACTTGATTTATGCTTTTTACAAATGTGTTACCAATTTATCACCGTATTTTCTTCAAGCTGTTTACATACTGATTGCTCTTGCTTTGCTAATTGTTTTAGTTATTTGTCAGGTATTGAAGTTAAATTTAGTGGCCTATAATTCTTCATCTTTCCTTATCCCTCACTTATTCTCTTCTTTAAAATTTTAATATAAATTTAACCCCAATCCTCCTTGGTCTCCAGAGGCAAAGGAGTAAGTGGAGACAGATTTTAAATTAAACAGTAAACACTAAGTAAGACTTGACTAATAAAACCTACTTTGAGCAATAAATGACTTCAGTGGGCAAAGAAGAAAGTTGTACACAAACTGGATGAGAGGAATGGATTCTGTCTTTGGCCTACAAGGCCATACCCTCTTTTGTTGCCCATACTTCTTGTTTTCCGTAAGTGTGCATATCTGCAGCAAGGTAAAATGTTGGCGCTGCTGTGTGCGTATTATTTTTGGATCATGAATCAACAAATTAAAGATCACTGCTCTAGCCAAGCTAGAGCCAGGGCTACAACATCAGTGTTACAGCACTACAGGAAGAAATAGCATGGCAAGAGCCAGAAATGATGTAATGTTTGGCTTTATATGAGAAAGAAAAATTAAGTCCTATCAAGACAAAGAAAATAGGTACTGTTTGAAAAGGGCAGAGTAATATAAAATATCTGGTTCTTAAGTAGCTGACGACTGATTCACAAAGACATTTATTACTTAAATCTCATCAGCTCTCTGGATGTTGGCCTTAAACTCAATGTTCAGCTGCAAACAGCTAAACATTTTAAAGGACAGTAAATCTGTCTATTATTCCTTTAGTTAACACAATTTAACTCTCTTTAAACACTCCCTGTTTCCAAAGACTGGACAAGATTATGAGGCTTGCGCTCTTTCAAGGCAGTTACTGTCATCAGCTCCCTCAATATTCAGCTTTCAAGGAAAAGAGCTCACAGGATAATCACGACATGAGAGGGAACTATGGAAGAGCCCTTACCAATGCTATTTTATTCCTGCAGCAAATATTGAGATCTATTAAGTTTCTATCAGATTTGAAGCTAGCCAGCAACAGGTAGTTGACACATTTGACATGCAGTGGGTGCAAAAACTACAACACAGCATTGCAAACTTATGGGAACACAGCCTGGCTGCAAGATGATGCAAAATAGGAACTAATGGACAAATGTAGCAGGTCTGCATAGGAAAGGAGAAAATACAGTTCAAAACTACATATTTCATATTTGGAAGTCTTGTAAAAATAACACACTTGGTTTTGAGTCATCACTGTGACCATGAAGAATGTCATACATCTATGAAGGATTCAATTTTTTTGCAGTGCTCAATTAACCTGTGGCTGAGACTCCAAGGAGAGTCTGCTAAGCATAGCTCTTACTCAGAGATGATCGCTTTAATATGTCTTGTAAAGCTGAGTGAATTCCAGGGAACAGAAGTGGTAGTACTGTTGTGACAATATTCAGAGCATAATGACTTGTATGAATTTTTAATCTGGAAAAGTATAGCAAAAGTCAACACAGGATTTAATTGTTCAACAGAGAAAAATTATAAATTAACATCTGCCATTTTTTAAGTACACCTCTTAAATGTATTTGAGCTTGTTCTTTCTTGACATAAAGTTTGAACAATTCAGGTAACTTCACAGATGTAATTTCTCTCAGAGTGCTATTACACCATACCAAACAGCATTCTGGTTTAAAAGAAATCAATGCTATACGTTTACATTAAGATACATGTTATCTGGGTTAAGCGTTCAATAATTAATACACCTAATGTTTCCTTACACTGAGATGTTTCTCATGTGTCTCATTACAGATTTAGTTCTGGTACTATGAAAAATTTTAATTTTCAATCTGGAAAATGTAATGATGCATGATAGTGATGGATAATATATACAGATTAATAATACAGATTCTTTAGGATTGTAGCACAGCAACTTGCAAGGAACTTAGATCAGGTTGTTTGGGACCTTATCTCGTTCTTTACAAATTCTTATCCAACACAGGAGTTGGTTCTGTTTAGAGCTGGAGTTCAACCAAATGACCTAAAGAGGTCCTTTCCAACCTAAATTACACCATGACTGTAATCTGAAAATTGCAGATTTCAAGCAGGAACTGTATTGGGAGGAAGAGCTGGAGCGCTGTTCTGTTGTGCTTGTGGTTTGCCTGTTAGATGTTGTTATAGCACCAATGCAACAGAACTCTCCGACATCAGAAGTTTTATTCAGAAATAAGGAGTCTTTCATGCAAAAATAACATGCACTATGGGAAGCAGCCTGCTGTGCTCTTTCTATTTAAAAATTTACATGCATCTTCATATTGCCACATACACAGATATATACAGGTATTCTACCCAGACAGGACAAAGAACTCAAAGTAGATCTACAAAACCAAAGACTGCTCAGTGGGCTCCTGAACACTGATTCTCAAAGGACAATGGCAGGAAAACAAAACACAGGCAGTGGAAATATAGAAGGAATGATGAGTGGGAACAAAGAAGTCATATGGCCTTGATGAGATTAGTATTGGAATATTGTATATAATTTTGGTGACTGTGTTTTTTTTTTAAGATATGTTGAGAAACTGTAGAGACTGAAGAAAAGATCCACAAAAGGGCTGGCAAGCCTTCTGTATGACAAAGACTGGCTTTAAAAAGACTGAGAGGTGATATAATCAGGGTATATGGATAAAATAATGAGGATTAGATACAGGGTGCTGAAAAATGCCTTTATAGTTATACAATATTCTAAAAATATAAACATGAAGACAGAAAAGTTCAAACTGGTATGTTTACTATAAAACTGAAGGTAAACAGTCATTGGGAATGCATTCTGAAGAGAAGCAACGGCTTCTCTAGCTCTGGATGTTCTCAGAAATATTTTGCTAGAGAGCTTGAATTGGATATAACTTACTGAGGTCAATACAGGCTTTTGATGGTTTTTTGTAGTATATGTTAGGCAGCATGACTCAACAGTTTTTTCTGGCATTAGTTTCAGTGAATCTTGTCCCTTTCTCCAATGACACAACTTGGTTCACAGATCAAAACACTCTGATGCCAGTTATTGCTCATCACTATGCAGTCTTTATCAAAAAAAAAAATCTGAAGTCTAAATCTAGCATTATGCTAGCTTCTCACATTTGTTATTCAGAAGACTGCAAGGGATACAGTTACTATTAAATCAATTCTGTGGTGATCCTGATTCATTCAGAGAAGAAATGTATTCTGTAAATTTTCAGTCTTACATATCGTCCTGAGAGATGGCCATTTTGTAAACGCACAATGTGCAAATCCCACAGCCGAATTTTTATTCAATGATTTTAATGAACTGCTGAATGTCAGTTCTTGCAGTCAAAAGGGTTTACCTTTCCTAAACAAATATGTGATATTTTATTATCTTCAGGTAATGCTAATGACACTGGAAGGAAATGGGAGAGAATCTTTAATATTGCTATTAGCAGAGAAGCTTGGCAGAACGTGATTCACAGATATTCAGAGCACCTAGTAACTATGTTCTAAATGAAACAAATTTACTCAGTCTTTAAGACTAATTTTAATGAAAAAATATGAAACAAAGATCAGATCTGCTGGGAAAATAAGTAACCTTTTAAATTAATGTTCCCTGAGCCACAATTGATTTAGATTTAATAGGACAGTTAATGTATGTTATTTGAATACTGATTATTAAACATTCACAAAGGATTAAAAGTTATGTAATAGATTCATAACTGTGAAATTGATATGGACCTACTGCATAGCCATAATACTCTGCAAATATGTTTGAGTATGTAGTTGCTATTTATTTAATATATATTAACTGTTTTATGAAGTCTAAATTAAATACTTAAATCTTAATTGAAAATGTTTCCGGGAAATACAAAACAGAACATGGGATATGTTTAATGTGCTGTGTTTATCTAGATAAAATCCAGTTGCTTCAAAAACAACCAAAAAGTGAGTAGTCTGTGCGGCCTGCTTGAGTAAAGGTTTTCAATGGATAGTTTCACTGTTGAAATGCCTATGGAAGTGAGTGGATGTCAGGATGATGAAGTGTCCAAAATGTAGGATCCAGAAATTTTGCTGATGTTGACATCAAAATCCTTTGTTTTCCCAATCTCCTTCCTCCTCGAGAAGCAAACCTATAATGATGTATTAATTGCTGTTTATTATGCTTCCTATTGCTTCATTTTTTATGGCTTGTGGTTGCTTAACAGAAGTAAAAGTAATCCTATGGATAAAATGTATTGCGATAAAAGATCACTGCAAGTCTTACTGCAGATTTCTTGGATATTTTTATTGAAGGTGGCACAAAGATCACTTCTCTAATGACAAGAGCGCTAGCTCTGTGACCAGACGAGCATGCTATACCTACTGCTGTGGCTCCACCTGCTGAAAGGTATGGGTTTGAGTTCAGAAGGAGTACCATGGTAAAACACATTGCTTCTCCTATCCACTTACTGTTTTTTAGCATCTCTGCATGGTACTGTGTCTACTTAGCATATAGGGTGTAGATGTATCCTGGTTACTTGACAACAAGAAGAACACAGCCTCTGTCTCAAAGGCAACTTGTACCTCTTGCCCCCAACAGGCCTGTAACTCCTGCTCCATCAGCTGGATCTGGATGTAGGTACACCTCCGAGCCCCGATGTGTGGCTGGGCTGGCACAGTCCTGTAGGACATTGTCTGAGCTACAGTCCCATGTCAGTATGGTACTCTGAAATCACTTGCCTCTGGCCAGCGTAGCCTTTTTATTTCAACTACCATATTAGCCTTTCTCATTTTTTTTCTTCAGAGTTTTCTGCCTCAATTTGAGGCACTTTGCAGGGGAAGAAAAAGAGAATCTCTTGCTTCAGGCACCATTACACAGCCAATAAAGTTGGGACTTTTCTAGAGTTAATGTTCTGTAAAATCTAAGGTGATAAGATTTGGGAACGCAGGAAATTCTTCAAAGTATTCATGTTAAGGAAGTTTAACTTCTGAACCATTTGAATGCTTAAGCATCAGACAGCTTTTCTTTCATATGCATTGTTCACACAACAGTGCAAATCCCCATCTATCTGGCTAGACATAATCACTACCATCTTGGAATACCATTTCCTTCTTTTCAGCCATAAGCTCTGATGTGTTAGTAACGAAGTAGTTCAGCTTGTATTTTCCCTGCTAATTCTACTCCCTTCCCTAAATCTGTGTCTTTGGATCCTACTTACATTATAACATCTTTTAGAGTATTTAATGACATATGACAAGGAATAGAAGGAAAACTACTTTATTTCCATTTTTATTAGCAGCTTATTGCTTGGAAGTCTATTAATGCTGAGTAATGTGCCTAACAGATTCCAATCTTTCCAGAAGGGGTTAAAATGACAGTTACACATTTTAGCAACATTTTCAATGCAAGGTCTTACAAGAACTGCATTTACTTCTTCCTCGCACATGCAGATATATATTTCTATAACTTTTTTATTTTTATTTCATTGAAAATTCACATTGGATATATAAAAAGCCAAGAGGTTTCAAAGTCACATGAAACATTTATTTGGAGGCCAAATACTAAAAAAGTGGTAATTGGATAGCATGTCAGAAAGAAACCTGGCACAATATATTTTACACATTTCTTTGCAGTGTACATTGCTTTCAAAAATTTAGCACTGAGACTGTATTTCATAGCCAGTCTTCCACCTACAATTATAGACAGCAGAGGAGGAATGAGATCCCTGCATGAGTCTGCTGAATCCACACGGTACTTTTTTTTCCCTTTGCTCAAGGCAAAGAAAAATCAAGCATGAAGATCTTCAGGGCTGACTGTTCTTTCTGCAGAAGTGCATCTGGTGATATTTCAGGTTTTAACATACAAAATATCACTGTCTAATTCTGGCTTAATTTGGGATTTACTGAAAACCAAAACCAGAGACTTCTAAATAAACAACTTAGAGAGCAGTCTCCTTTTAAGCATTTCCAAAAAGTTTTCCATAAGAAGTTCACAAACTAAGCCAACTAATGTTTGGGGTTCTGCCAAAGCATTCTTGAAATACTCACGTCTACTTAAAGGAACAACCAGGTAAAGGGAAGTAGTGTTTCTCCTCAGTTTTCCCAACTGAGTCTAAAAACTATAATTTCACCCAGTTATATATACTACTGACACTGAAGATCCTGACCCTTGAACACAGCAGTACCCAAGTTTGTTGTGTCCAACATGATGAACGTCAGCTACGCATCTGGGAATGCCTGTGTTTGTCACAAGCCAACAGCAGAGCTCGGACAAAGTAAGTGAACTGACAGAGGCAGAGATGTAATACTACAACCTACAGTTGCGCAAGATGTGCTTGTATAAAGGTGACTCTGTGCCTGCTTGGATTTAGTGGTTAATAGCAAGCCAGTGTGTGTGCCAGCAGTTATCATCACCTCTGTCTACTTGGAATAGCAAATAACCACAGTATTGCAGACATAGCTAAGAGCAACCAAATGCTTCCTCTTCCTTGGTGATTGCTGTAGCAAACAAAACATATGTCCCAATCCATTAAGGAAAGAGATGAAATGTGGTAGGTAGAAGACTCCATGGCAGTGAGAAGTAGGGGCAGCACGATGGTCCCTTGTGAGGAAAATTAGGGAACAATCATTTTGATGAAGGTGATGATAGCTCAAGAAAAATGTGCAGGGATGTGAAATCTGAACTGATAAAAGCAGTGGACAGGAGTAAGCAAAGTAAAGAATCAGAATGAAAGACAGACAAAAAATCACTTAAGAGCTCCTATTTATCTCTCTACCCTGAGGACACATGAAGGATTTGAAGTGCTGCCAAAACTATCTTTGTTTACACATAAATGCTGATAAGAATTTCCTTCACCCTCCCCTATTTCCCACCCCCTTCCTCCTAATTTCTTGGATACAAAAATTTTGTAATGAGTAAACTAGAATGAACAGAGAAAAAATTAATTTTCAAAACTGAATGTGTTAGTGGTAAATTTTATGAAGGGAAGGAAAACAGCGAAAAAAGGGCAAAGGATACTTGTTTGCAACCTGGAAGCAAAACACATTTTAAAAAGTTCAAGTCTCACCTCAAGTAAAGCATTACCAACACCACCAAGATTACCAACACTGACAGAGGATTACAGGATTGAGGGAAAGAAAGGTTAGGGTTTTTTTGTTTGTTTGTTTTAATTCATTTTTTAAGAAAAAGAAGCATAGATTGCAGAAAGAGAGAATATTTTTGAGTAGTCGCTACTCCTACTATGTCCTGTAAATTTTGGGTACAGTTTTCCATCTTTTTTGCAGCCATATCACCTGCTATAAGATATTGCCTCCCCCTACAAATCTTGCCTTTCTTTAAGTTATATATTTTGGCTTACTTTACTTTTAAGACAGGAGGTTGCGCTCCCTTTGATAGTGTTCTTGCCTTGTTCCAACACTGGTAATCTTTTAGTCCTTCCCTGAGCTGATTCAACTCCATAACCTGTCAGAAAACAGAAAACAAAGGAGAAAGAAAAAAAAGAGGGTAGGTTAATTGTTGAGTTGAATGGGTTTATTGTACAATCAGATTACTACCACAGGTAGACCAAGAGACAGGGTATATAACCTAAAAGGTAAAAGGGTTGTGGGAAATCTAGGAGGAACAGGACTTTCTGGTTTTTGAAGCAGCTGCAGAACATAATTTCATCTTTATATCCTTAGACCACCACAACTACAATACAGGTAGTGATCTAATGAACATGAAAAAAAAATTACATTTCAAAAGAAAAAAAAAAAGCTGAAATATGTTAAGTGATTCCCGTGAGACATGTTTTGGATGAAAAGCTTTTTTGAGTCAATGTAAAAAAATACTTTTTCAAATCTTTAGCAGAAAATGGAAGTTGCAGTATTTGCACAATGGAGGAAAGATGACGGTAAAAGCACAAGCCTTCAAGAACAGTCTTTTGCTTAAAGCTTTCAAGCCTTTTAAAAACAGGTGAGGAACAATATGCTTTGGAATTAGATTCACTGCAGAAGCAGAGTAACTAACAGAAGACAACAAAATAAAAATCAACAAATCACTTCGAGGTTTCAATAGTACCAGTTTTAAACAGAGGCATCACTTAAAATGGTAGGAGCTTTGCAGCTGGGAAACATAGTTAGAGACCTTAGCAGGGGTGAGCTCAGAGAAGTGGTGAGAACAGAGCAGATTGTTGAGAAACACCAAGGTCAAGAAACACATGTGAATCTATAAAATAAAAGGAATGAAAGTGGACAGGACATTAATATGAAAAATAGTGGTGAGAATTTGTCTCTTCAGGATTATGGGAAAATCAAGAGTTAAAATGGTCTATGACTGCAGTCACCAGAAGAAATAGTTCCTCGTCACCACTTCTGTCATCACCTTTACGTTATGAGACAATGTAGATCACCTCCCTGATGCAACTGGAGACTAACGTGGTCTAAACAATGAATTACCACAAATGCAAGGCAAGGGAGAAGAACAAGTAGCTGCAGAAAAAAATGGGAATGTTCTCTTCAGTAGCACTGAAGTGCAATCTTGATTAGCAACGCTGAAACTGAGGTGATGCTAAACCAAAACTCTGGTGGTGCCAACGGTTTGAAGTGACATACTCTGCCAGAAGCAGCAGCTCCATTACTCCATGTTGACCTTCGCATGTTATGCTTCAGCCAGCACTTACCTTTATGTAGCTGTGCAGTGAACCATACCATAGAACTGACATAGGTGAAGGTAGAAGAAAGTAGAAAACGTGAAGAGCTGCTTAACTCCAGACTAATTCTGAGCAGAAAAGTTATCTTGGGCCATGTTTTGATAGAGTAAATCCAGATATAAAGCTCCTGGTGGCAGATCAAAAATAATGGGGCTCCATGATGCAAAGCACTGATCCAACAGAAATTCACTTTCCAGTTTGAATTTGTTTAAAACAAAGACCCAAACTGAAGAATTGACTTTATACTGCTGAGCTATATGCTGATCAGATATATATTTTCTTATGGTTGCCCCAATAGCATCGTAAGAGCACAGACATTGTCATTTTGTATTTCGTGTCCTGACCTAATTTGGTTCAAGTATAATTGTGACTTCGCATCTCATCCAGATCAGGCTGGTCCTGCTGAGTGACTCAGTGACTAATATTAAAGTTCAAGGAACTATGGTCTCTTTGTACTCTGGTCAGCAATTTCATTAAGTGAGACAGGCTCCATTTTGATTTGTAAGAGGCCATAAAACAGAGGAGAGAAAGCATGATGGTAGGTAAAGAGTATCCACAACACGCCCAAGTAATTTTGATGCTGTTACTGAAACCTTGTTCCACCTGCCACAATCCACAACTCCAGTTGTCCGCCTATATCTTTTATTAGGTTGCATCTAAAACTGGGCTGCAACCTGAGGTGTTCCAGATCATTTCAAGGAAACAGTATGTTAAAGATTTTCTTATCCTCATTGTGGCAGCTGTCAGTGCCAATACCTAGCATTGCATTTCTCTGTAACAATGGGTATTTTGAAGGGTGTTACTTGCCAGCGCTCTTCCGCAAGGACGTGGCTTTGTGAGTTCTTAGTCAGGGACCAACAACTTCCCATTGGTTCTGGAAAGTTTTCCTTAAACTTTTAAAGTAGGTGCTGCCAGTTCTTGTAATTTGGTTGCAAGTTAGATGACAGTTATTTTATTAATCTCACACATACTGGAGGCAAAGAACGCACTGAGAACTTCTACTGTCATTGGCACAAAGGCATTTGGGCCTGGCCAGCCTGGCTGCTTAGAAAAGTGCAAAAATGACCCGACAACACCCAGAAAAGCAGTCTCGAGAGTATAATGAAAAGACTCATTGTACGTATGGTGTTTTTGTTTGTTTAACCTGTGAGATTGATGATATTGAAATGACTTTTTCCATCTTTTGGCTCCTCGGCTGTGAAGTGGGAGTAACAGTTGCTTGTTTTTACAGGGATGACCTGATGAGGACAGATGAATTAATAGGGCAAGACATCATGACAACAAAGGCCATTTAGCACCTAGGCACAGGATGACCCTTTTTCCATGAGGCACGAGTGGAAACAGCCCCTTGTGGACAAACGAGGATCCAGAGCAGGCGACGAGAGATGAGGCACACATGCATAGCAACGAGGGGAACGGCGCCCACAAAGCACCACCATCCCCCACAGCGCTGGGAAGAGGGCACTCCCCCAGACAGGGCGCTCGCAAGAGGAAGGCACCGACGGCAGGCAGTGCCCCACAGCGGCAGAAGGGCGGCCGGGGGTTCCCCGGAGGAGGCGCTCACACGCCGGTGAAGCAGCACGTCTCTCCCCGGGGCAGCAGCACCTCCCCACCCCGTCCCCTCAGCCGGCGAGGCGCAGGCGCGCTGGAGGCCGCCCAGGCGGCGGCGCTTGCGCGGTCAGGCCGAGGCCCGGCGGGGGGAGCCGGCCGCGGGGTTCCGACACCGGCGGAAGGCGGCGCTGCTGCCGCTGCCGCCGCTCGGAGCCCGCCCGGCCCCGACACAAAGACGAGGGCGGATGCGGCAGCGGTGGCGGCTCCTGCCCGCCCGCAGCCCCCTCCCGACGCCACATGGCTGCAGCGCCCCCGCGGAGCTAGGCCACGGCGAGCCGCGGCGCCCAGCTCGCTGCTCTCCCCCCCGGCCCCTGCGGGAGGAGCGGGGCCCTGAGCGCCCCGCACGGCCCCGCCATGCTGCCCCCGGGCCGCCGCGCACCCTGCCGCCCGCCTCGGCCCCACCGCCACCGCCGGCCGGCCCGGCTGCTGGGCGCGCTGCTGCTGTTGCTGCTCCCGGCGGTGCTGGGGGGCGGCGGCGGCACCGCGCTGCCCCCGGGCTGTAAGTACGACGAGCGACCCAAGAGCGCCGGGAAGGCGGCCGTGGCGGCGGGCGGCGGCCCCGTGGAGGTGAAGGTGGTGTGCAGCAACCTGCAGCTCGCCCGGGTGCTGCCTCCCGAGGCGCTGCCCAACCGCACGGTCACGCTGTGAGTACGGGCGGTGGCGGGGGGGGGACCGACGAGGCGGGGGGAAAGGGTCCGTGCTGGGGCTGCCTGGGAACTCCGGCGTCGCTTTATCACGCGAAGAGTCGCCGTTAAACTTCTAAAGAGCTCTGTGGTGTATTTCTTTCTTAATTTTGAACTTTCTCTCAGGGGAAAGCCAGCGTCGGAGTACCGTAGTTGTGTCCACCGAGCGTGAGTAGGGAGCGTGAGCCGCGCGGTGCGTGGCAGGCAGGGAGCTTGGCGGTAACTAATATTGTCACACAGCCAAAGGGACTTAGTTTGTTTCTTAGGAAAGCGTCAGTTTACTTTCAGGTAACAGTAGGCGTGTTGTTTTTACCTGGACTTAATCCTGGCTCGTCCGTTTGAATAACAAGTTCAAACTGGGTGTGCAGCTTACTCCAGAGTAAGAAGTGTATTGCTGCTCGTCTAAAGAGCATGCACATGCAAACGAAGGATATGCAAGTTGTTTTTTTTCTTCTCTTTGAGACGTTCACCAGGCTCTATAGCAAAGAAGATATGCAGCAACACTGAATCTCATCAGTGGATGGCCCAAAAAGTGCAACCTGTGTTCATTTTTCTAGGGAACCTCTGCAATTATGGGGAGGTTCCAGTGCAACAAAGTAGCATGCAAGGAAGTTTATGAAAAGAAACACTATTATGAGGTCTAGCTTAAGATACCTATTTGTTTGACAGGAAATCACAGGTTTGAAAGATCTAGAAATAATTGGAGTTTAATATACTTCTGTTATGAGAACAACAGTTTGACTTGTCTTTGTGAACTTCGGCAGCGCTAAACATCAAGGAAGGGCTTCTTTGGGAAGTTACGGTGAGATGTATATGCCAGTCCCGTGGATGTGGACCTATGAGAAAGGGGAAGAACAAAAACGGGAGATGATCAAGGCCAAAGTAGTTATGCTCAGCTTGTCAGTATGTGAGGGCTCAGAGAATATTTCTAAATGACCTGTGAGAAGCGACCAGAAATATTGATGTGTGAAGTTTCTGAAGTAGACAAGAAAGCAAAAGGTGAAAGGTGACAGCTGTTTGATCAACAAATTCATTTTAGTCTTTGTTAGCTGTAAGAGATTTGCAGCTGATTAGCTGTTAAGCATATGGTATTCACAAAAAAAAATAAAAAAAGATAAAAGTATTTCTTAGTCTGGGTGATATGCAGAAGTTGGCAGTGGGGATCTTTTGATTCAAAAAGTTTGGAATCACAGCTGTGATTGCTGTGAAAGACAAGCAGATATCAAATACAGCAGCCTTGTTGTGAATGGACCTTTGTTCATAATTGTAGTCACAGAAGAATTTGGAAGAATGGTTCATCTTTCATCTTGATTCTTCATACTCCTTCATTATCTAGAGTGTATCTAGAGCATATCTACATACAGTAATTAGTTGCTTTCACTTTTAACTGGCCTTTGAAGATTATGATAACTTCTGAAACATTTTTTCACTTAAATACTCTTAAACTTTTAATAGACTTAGCAAGAACATGTTTTTCCATTGTTTACTCTAGTAAGTATCATAACTACGTTGATACAATCAATGTGAACACATACTTTGAAATTTTACTTAAATATAAGGCAAAGATTATTAAACCAATACTCTTTTCTAAGAGACTGGACACAGTAAGTGTTGTGGTTTGGGATCATTCAAGTTTGTTCACTTCTGAGGCGTGACTTTCCATATCATTTTTCCTGAATCAGTGTTAACCTGGTTAGAAGATTCTGGTGATTTATGAAGTGGGTTGCCATGTGCCATTATGTGCCATTTCAATACCATGTTGATTAGCAATGGCTGGGTTAATTGTTACCTAATTGTCTGCCAAAATTTTTTTTTCCCCTCCAAGCTGATACTTAGAACTGAAATACTTGGTGGGAAAGGTTGTCTGATTAGAGTCAAACTGCCCTAAGTTATCTTGAATCTTGATTCTTGTGGGATCCTTCTATTAAGATAAATACTAGTTCTATTATAGCTTTTTGGATTAGTGGATTGCTGTAGAGATAAGTAGCCGAAAATAGGTTACTGTTGTGTAGATCAGCTGTGTTTTAATTGTTAATTTTCTTTTATGTTGATTCTTAATTTGCAGAAAGCAATCATACATATAAAAACTTTTATAATTTATTACACTTCTGTTAGTGAGCTAGGAGGGGCTCAAATTTAGTGATTATATTCTTCTTGGAGATCCTGTTTCCATCTTCATCACCGGTCAAACTCTTAGACGTTCAGTGGGTGAGCTGCTGTGCATTTAGCATGCATATTTCAGTATTTTTCCTCCAATTAAACACTTACGAGGATAAAACTCCTTAAAAAGTAAGGAAAGAAGAAAAATAGTGGAAATAACAATAAATGAGTAGCATCTGAGGATGTTGCCAGGCTTTTGTAGGTGGCAGTTAACACTGGTATTGGTAAGTTTGGCAAGGTCACTTAAATTATGAAGTGCTTGACGTTTGTTTGCCACAAAAGCTTTCATTGCTTGTAGTTTAGGTCTGTACTAGTTACGGTTGGTTAGAATATTTAGTTACCATTCAGGAAGAAATAACTTGATTTCAATTAATAAAGGACAAAGTAAATTTGCTTTATGGTTGAAGAAGGAAAGCAACTGCTGAAGGAAGAACATTAAAGTATGGAGAGGTGTGTACAGGAGAATAAGTAGTGTTTAGGATTTAAAGCTGTACTGTAAACTGAGATTCCTTTAGAATCTAATTAGAATTAGCTAGTGCTTTATGAAGCAGTAACTCAAATTCACTATGGAATTTGACCTCTAGTTATGGTTATAGTTAGTCCCTAAGGAAGGGACTGACTATTTTGTAGCCTTATATAATAAAAATGATTGGGATGCAAATGAAGGGTGGTGTACCTACACTAACATCCAGAGATGGCTTTGACCTTTGTAGTTTAACCGGCCAGATGAGATGCTTTTGGTGTGAAGATAATATAACTGGGTGAATGTAGCTATGTGCTTTTGTCTACTGTGTTTCACTAGATACTGAAGTCAGTGCCATGATTCACATTTAAGTAAGGAGCATGCTATATTCACGTATACTCATGAGATAAGATAACTATTGCTGTTCTTTCTTTGATGCAAGCTCAAGTGATGATCTCATAGCTTGTTCTGTGAAAGAGAACGTGTAATCCCGCTGAAGACAAGCCAATGAAGTCATAATCCTTGTTGAGAATTTTGGTTACTGGTTACATATAGGTTATGCTATAGGAATCTAAATAAACAGAGGAAAAGCATGTATGTTCAGTAAAGAACTGTTACTGAAATAGGAGCCTTACTGGTCTGCAACTTTGCTTACCCACCTACTCTGATAGGAACGTGAGTATCAGTGTTGGCACTTACAAGCATTAAGGTTTACAAGCCAGAACATTAGTCTGGATTTGTGTTCAGAACTGTCCAAAGATATGGTTAACTGGATTGCTGTTAAGAAACACCTTAAAATGTCACACTTCTTGCCCAGCTTCTAAATATAACCATATTGAACTGTATCCATTAAGCATCTAAAAGGCATATTTTTTTGTCCTTTCAGGTACTTCCAAAGCCTTTCCATTTTTGTAACACAAATTCTTATACTCCCAGATTTTCAAAGCAAAAGGTCACTCATATCACAAGGAGTCATTCCTATCACGGTGTGCGATGACATTGTAATTACATTAATTATGCGTAGTTACATGAGTAATTTTTTCCTACTTGCAGTAAAAGGACTTCAAGCTTTTAAAATAAAGCACATTATTATTATGTAGTGACTTATATTCATAATTTTTTATACTCCTTTTTTGAGGCATTGTCTGATGCTTTGCTAAGCTGTTTTGATTTCATTTGCTTTACTTAGTTGAGCATTTCTTTATTGTGTCTTAGAAAAAGACGTTCATTACCAACAAACTGACAAACAGGAAATACAGGCATAGGAAGTGTATTCTGTGGAAGTTTGCTGCTTCTTTTAAAGTACATTTGCATTATTAATTTGAATGGTTCTCTTGACAGCTAATCCCTTTTTTGTAGAAGTAGTCTGTCTGGGACTGTTGTAAGTGCTCTGTACTAATAGCTGATAACATTTTTTTGAAGACACAAAAGGCTAATAACTCCCATGGAAACGTATCTTAACACTTTCTTCAGCCAGTGGATACATGGACTGTGTAAAAATGTTTTCCTCAAGAACATGTGGCAGAACAGAGACAGTACAGTACTTGAGAACTGTCATATCCACGTTTTAGTCATTTGCAAGTACTTGTGCATGCCCATCCACCAGTGGCATCCAACCTGGAAAAATCGGTAGTGATACTTCATTATCTGTTAGGCTTGTACACAAAACAATAGGTAAATACTGAAGAAGTCTACTAGAATATATCTTTCTCTTTGTTGAGAAGATAGCAATCCACAATCAAAATCAAATTAACATTTTGCCATATACCCTGTTTCAAAACTGATATATTATTGTGAGGTTATTATTATAGGACATTGAAAATACATAGTATTCTTTTATGACCATGTATGCCTACATCTATATTTGAGCATTGCAAGAAACCTAAGGTCACAATTTGAACAGCTTTTTCATCTGATTTGTAGTATTTTGTTCTGCCTAAATAACTACTGAACGTCTGAAGGCATCATCATGTAATTATGTGCACACTGGGACAACCACTCAGTTTTGCGTAGTGTGTTGTTGTTTCTTCTCGTGTAGTAGTAATGTCTTCAACGTAGATGGTGGGTTGTAATTGGTAATAATATTCATGTGATAATGATTATATTAATACTGATTTTTTTGAGATTCTTGTATACAAATGTGTTTGAATTGTTCTAGGTGGCTTTCAAAAAGAGGTCATTGTACTTTTAATTAAATACATGAAGTAATTAGAAATACGTCTTTTTATCATAAATACAACTGTAGTCGATTGTTACAAGTCTGAGTCTCAGAGCTTTAAAAAAAAAGGCAGGAGGACAGAGGTAAGTTATGCAAAGTTCTGCAGAGCAAATTTAAAATTTTGTAATGAGGCCAAATTCAATTTTTTTTTTTTTTGAGAAAAATATTTATATAGAATTGCCCAGAATCTTTTATTGCCCATGAGGATATCCATGAAAGCAACACCTTTTATATGTTCCGTAACCTTTCAGTACATGTCAGATGTTCATGTGTGCCCTCGGTACTGGGGCCGGTCCTCTTTAATATCTTTATCGATGATCTGGATGAGGGCGTCCAGTGCACCCTCAGTAAGTTTGCAGATGACACCAAGCTAAGTGCGTGTGTCGATCTGCTCGAGGGCAGGAAGGCTCTGCAGGAGGATCTGGATAGGCTGGAGCGATGGGCTGAGGTCAACTGTATGAAGTTCAACAAGGCCAAGTGCCGGGTCCTGCACCTGGGGCGCAACAACCCCAAGCAGAGCTACAGGCTGGGAGATGAGTGGCTGGAAAGCTGCCTGGCCGAGAAGGACCTGGGAGTATTGGTTGATAGTCGGCTGAATATGAGCCAGCAGTGTGCTCAGGTGGCCAAGAAGGCCAACAGCATCCTGGCCTGTATAAGAAGCAGTGTGGCCAGCAGGTCTAGGGAGGTGATTGTCCCCCTGTACTCGGCTCTGGTGAGGCCACACCTCGAGTACTGTGTTCAGTTTTGGGCCCCTCGCTACAGGAAGGACATGGACGTGCTCGAGCGAGTCCAGAGAAGGGCGACGAAGCTGGTGTCTGGAGAACAAGTCTTACGAGGAGCGGCTGAGGGAGCTGGGCTTGTTCAGCCTGGAGAAGAGGAGGCTCAGGGGCGACCTTATCGCTCTCTACAGTTACCTTAAAGGAGGCTGTAGTGAGGTGGGGGCTGGTCTGTTCTCCCACGTGCCTGGTGACAGGACGAGGGGGAATGGGCGAAAGTTGCGACAGGGGAGTTTTAGGTTGGATGTTAGGAAGTACTTCTTTACCGAAAGGGTTATTAAGCATTGGAACGGGCTGCCCAGGGAGGTGGTGGAGTCGCCATCCCTGGAGGTCTTTAAAAGACGTTTAGATGTAGAGCTTAGTGATATGGTTTAGTGGAGTACTTAGTGTTAGGTCG
The DNA here is from genome assembly GCF_013377495.2 of Cygnus atratus. NCBI lineage: Eukaryota > Metazoa > Chordata > Aves > Anseriformes > Anatidae > Cygnus > Cygnus atratus. Next base: position 59,550,083 of record NC_066365.1, read on the forward strand.
GAGGTTGGACTCGATGATCTTGAGGTCTCTTCCAACCTAGAAATCTGTGTCTGTGTCTGTGTTGTGCAGTGTTTAGCTCAAAGAGTGGTGTTTTCATCTCTTCAGATTAATACTTTTTAATTCTTTTATCGTGGACTTTATTGATCAGTAGTATGCCTGGTTTTGTTTGTTCTGCAAATCTGCAAAACCGTAGAACTTTGCATTTGAAAGTTAAAGGAATGTAAATAGATTTTGTGCTGCATTGATGAATGAAGAATGAACAACTGCATGTCTTGTTCCTTCTTGCTTACAGTTTGTTCATGTTTCAAATGTTATTGTTGTAATTTTAAATAAGTATGGAGATGTAAGATTAGATTTTTCAGAATTTGAATGTATGTACTTGCATGGGCCAGATAAGTTGCAAATTCATGGTTTTGTCATTACTGTTTTATTTAGTCTTTATCTTGACTGTTACAGTCTCTATAATTTTCAAATCTATACAGTTTAAGTGTGTTCATTGTACTAGTAGTTAATCCATGCAGATTAAAACCAGTTGAGCATTTCTTTTCATTAATAGTAAATTGTTTTAAATTTAAGAACTTCAGAGAAGATAAGTAATATAAGTATTTTCATTATATTTTGCTTTCTGCGGTGAAATAATTGATGAATTTTAAAAATATGTTGTAAAATCAGAAAGAAATCATCTGTTAAATATCTGAAAGATTCAACAGTAAACAAGTGAGAGAATTTTATTTTCACCCTTGGATTTCATGGTGTAGCTGTTTAGCTGTGAAAACTACCATGTCTTGCTGCACTTATATTCCTGCAGTGGCCATTAATTGCTGTTTCCATGGATCGCCCTGTTGTGGCTCCTCTGACAGTGATGTCCAGATACCTGCCCTGTGGATATCCATGCTGCCCTGGAGTGAAGGCGAAGGAAGGGCTGTAGGAATGGAGGCAGAAAGCTGTTGCTGGCAGCTGGGGAGGACCTGAGGTGTCAGGGAGAGTTTCTTGGGATGGATTTGTTGGTTATGGAGTTGGGAAATCAGACTTTGGATGGAATGGAAGGTAGGGTAAGTAAGGTGCTGAAGGGGGTGTACAGTTGGTTTAGTGAGACAGAAGCAAGAATTTTTGGAAAGTCAGCAGCTATGGAGGAAATCTGGGTAGGATTAGTAACAGGTTGCCAGTAGGATGGGGATCATATAACAGTGTCTCGGAAAACTGTTCTGATATTGTCCACATGATGTATTTCCATCTGAGGAGATGAACGTAGACTCTTTCTGTCAGAAAAGAAGGCTCATTATGAGTTGACCCTTGTTGTTAAAGAACAGGTTTTACCATGAAACTTAGCATCGGGCAGAATTTACAAATTGTGCCCCGATTTCTAAAATCATCCGGTAAGGTGTCTGGAGGATCTTAGCCCATTTAATACCTCAAATTTATTTCAGGGTGACAGCCTCTGCTGTTGACAGGCATTTGCTCAAAACTGTGCCGATGGTCTCGTTAAAGAGACCCCTGCCTGGTTCCTTGCGCAGGCGTTCCAGCTCCGTGCTGCGGACTGGGGGTCCCCTTCCTGCCCCCCTCCCTGCTTTTGGCACGGGGATGGTGTGGTGTGAGGGAGAGGGGAGTGGGGTCTCTCCTCTGCTGGCAGGCAGTGACGCCCCCGTTCAGCTGCTTCTCAGGCGCCGGCCGGGCCGCTCTGGGGCCTTTCCTCACTGCTGTGCTGTGTCTGGCTCCACATGGAGTCAGTTTGGGGAGCTAAATTGTCCAAAAGCTGTAGACTTCTATAGTATTAAGGTATAAATTTTTGTGAAAATGTGTCTTCATGTGTTAGGAGTTGACAGGAAGTACTTGCTAACATGTCTAGACAAATCCTGTCTAGACAAAGCACTTTCTTATCAGGTAATGTGTGCGCGCTGGAAATATAAATACATGACACTGTGGGCTTGACGGCATGGGCTATAATTACTGCTTCTGCAATAGGGCGTACAGAACATATAGGTTGTAACAGCTTAAGTTGGGAGGGTCTGGCTAGACTTGTGTGTCTGCAGTATTTCCCATGAAGCGAGCTCTTCTGGTGCATGTTTGTGTGGAGCTTGAAGGGGTAGGGTACACTGGAACTAAACTGCAAGGGAGAATCCTAAAAAGTGTATAGCTGCTGGGTAAGAAGTGGGAAAGCCAGGAAAAGGGAGAGGAATAAGACAGGAGGGTTGCTACAGAAAAAGTCAGTCATCTCTTAAACTGATGTAGTTGCTACAGATACGGGGAGGGGAGGAGATAATTTGGAGGAAGCTCTGGGAACATTGTTGTCACAAGGGTTATGTTGCCAGTGCTTTTGGTTAGCTTTAGGACTGGCAACATGGAGTTAGTGTTGGAAAAAAATAGACGTTGCTGTGTTCTCTTGACTTTTCCATCTTATCCTAGGTTGAAAAACTGAAGTTCTAGAAAGAGGTTTGGTTGTTAAGCTTATAATTTTGCAAGCATTTCTCTTCATGATAGTGTGATTTTTCAGCAACATTGGTATTCATTCTTGCATTCTGCTTTGTCCCTCAGTTGTGTTATTTTTCCAAGATTTCTTTCATTTAGTATTTTTTTTGATTAGAAAATTAATTGAGGTAGTCCAGTGATGGGCACTGCATTTCACTGGAAATCAAGAATTCTGTCCTTAAAGTTAATAAAGAATGTGGCAGCACACTGAGTATCAGGAAAAAGTCTTGAATAGCAGTGCACAAAATGAGCATCATTCCTTTTGTAAATTAATGATACAGGGATTGTGCAGAAAAAAAAAATCGGTCTGTCATTATATTGTATAAAGTTAGTATGTTCCTGGTTCAAAAAAAAAAGATTACTGAATTACACCTGTATCTATTTATCTCATTAGTTTAGTGTTTTAGTTTACAATGTTAATATTGCCTAATGTACATAATAGTGAGATAGCACAGATCTTTTTACCTGTTACAAACTTGTATTTTGGAAATGTTTCATTGCTAAACTTCCTCATATATATTTATATATAAAAATATAAAAAATTGGAAAATGCTCTCTGCTTTAGTAGAGGCTTTAGAAAGATTCATCATTCTTTTTCTGTATAATAGCTTGTAGAATGTTTTCATTTCAGGGATTACTTTTAAGCAAGTACTGTTCAAGTTCTGCTCAGTGTGTTACTTAATGTTTCTTTACCTTTGACACCAGTAATTTGCTAGAAGGCAAAGTACTAACTGTGCAAAATTCAGTTTTTATGTCCTTGTTAAATCACAGTTTGTACAAGATAAACTTTGATAAATATATTTATTTTTGCACATTCACTGCTTTCAACAGAAGGCATTTTTCTTGGTTGTACCGATGGTTATTTTAGTCCATTTTTAGCTGGTGGTCACTTTCCTAGTCCTTAAGAGTATACAACCATTACTGTGAAATGACTTGCTCTATTTTCTGCTTCCTAGCTTGCTGTTGGACTCTCTTAAATCTTGTTCTGGAAGCTACTTCAACCTTCAGCTACAAGTTACTGTCTCCCAGTCTTCATACTTCTTGGAGGCCATTTTGACTATTTTGTAATAGTGTTAATGGATGTTAATGTGTAATTTAGTAATATCCTATGAAAGGGATTCATTTGTGAAGTTTGAAGATGTATTCTAAATTCCTGATTAGTTGACTTCTGTTGTAATAATGGTTGTTTTATTGCTGACAAGCCAAAATTGTTTTATAGAACAAAACTTTTTTCACTTAGTGTTTTATTACCTCATTCTAAAGGTAAAAATAGAACAAGCCTTGATTTTTTTTTTTCTTCTCTGTCATAAAGAAATGGCTGATTACATCACATTTAATGGCTGCTGTTAAGTAATTGCATGAAGTAGATCCACATCTCAGTTTGTGTTCTTACATAAGGGTTGGACAGTGGAAAAGCAAAATGCATTTCTTCCAAGCAGGTACCGTTGATCGTTTGAAAAACAAAACAAAAAAACATACCCCAAATCTAAACCAGAAAAAACAAACCAACCAACAGAAAAACAGTGACTCTAAACTGGAGCTTATGAGATGTATGGAAATCAGCATCAGTTATGTGTGAGGTCACTTCTTTAAGAAGAGTTGAACAAGATGGGGTTGAGTGGAGTGTGCACTCATGCTCATTTTCCCACTCACCTTCTTAATGATGCACAAGTTCAGGTATTTTTGCCTCTTAGGAAGAACTATGGTCTTAAACTGATAAATTAAAATTATTATTGATCACAAAATAATTGTCTGTGTCTAAGTGGTACCTAATAGTTCATTTCACTGCACATTAATGCACAGGAATTGTAAAAGTGGATATAAAATGTCTACTTTGAGGTGAATGCTTTATTGTGTTTTGTCCTCTTATGCTACATCCCTAAACACTTCTAATAATGTATAGACTAAATATATTAATAGCAAGTTTAAGCTGCATTTTTTAAAGATTACACTTACAACATTAAGTGTGATGAAATGTCTTACGTTATATGGAGTGTTATAAAATCTATCATTTATTGTACTAAACCTTTATGGTTAAGCAACTAACAACCTCTGCAGAAAAAATACTAAATCAGGCTGACTATAATTTGTACATCACACTCCAGAGAGAAATTTACCTAGTGAACAGATATTCAGAGGCTTCTACTTTAGGCCTTTTGTTTTATAGGCAATGTCAGAAAACTGATTATTTATTTACAGAATTGTAATTTTTATTTCATTTAAATTTAGTTCAGTCAGTTATAGCTACTTCTGAAGAGGTTTCTGCTCCATTTTGAATAGCTATTTTTCCTGGAAAAAGTACAGGTAAAATCAATATTTCATGAAATGAAGTCAGTTATAACTAAAACAGAAAAGATTTCTGTGCCACTAAAGATTATAGTTTGTTTGCTTGTGTCGACTTCGATATTTTTTGTTTGACCCTCATGTTTTTTCTTTTCTTTTTTATTTGTAACATTTTTTTCTGCTGCAGCTGTTATGCCGTATGCTCAGTTTGCATTAAGTAATAATTTTTTATAAGCTTCTTTGTTCATTTCTTTTATTCCATTTTTTTCCTGCGCGTTTCTGGAACCAGGATGGATGTTGAAATAAAGATGTACTTTCCTGTAGATTTAGCTAGATGGTTTAGATTTGCAAAATGAATCCTGTACCTGCCTTTCTACTTATTGTCTAGGTTGAATCCTTTCTCTCTTTGAATAGAAGTAAAAGTAGTTTCAAAGGTTTTAGGGTATGTGATTTTAATGCTTCAGTTAAGTATTAATAGTTTTGCAGGCATTCTGTGTTGAAGACAGATTTAAAAAAAAAAAAAATTTTTACTATTAAAATGTCTGCATACTGCCTTGCCAAATTTCAGCCTTTCAAACGTGTGCTCTGTTTTTCTGTTCTGGGTTGGATCTTCCTTGATGCAAGGACTCCTTGAAATACCTGCTGATTTCTGAAAAGATTACCCTTGTTTCCTTGATTTGTTTCTGTCTTTAAAAAACTCTCTGCGTGTTTTCATTTGTTTGGTCAACTAGGTTATCATAGATGCAGCCAAGGGGCAGTTTTCCTTCCTTCCTATAAGATAACTTATGCATCTGACTCTGGAACTGTATTTTTGCAAGAGCAGACTTTCTTAGCTGATACTCTAGTGGATGTTACAGACATAGGCACACATACCAGTATATTTTTGATATACTTTTAAACGTATTTTTCTTATCCTTTCACCTTTCCGCCATTGATCAGTTTCCACACAGGACTGGCTGACTCTGTAGAGCACTATGTTGATCACAGTTCTCCAATTGACATGTAATTGCTCATGTAATTGACATGACACCTCTTGAAAGTTCCCCGGGGTGTTTGTGCAGTTTAACTTTGCTTATGGAGCAGTGGGCACCAGGGATGGCTTTGGATGGGCTGCTGAAATATGTGGTATGGGTGGAAGAGAAGGAGAAAGAACAGGATCTCCTCCTTTTAGCATCAGAATTGTTACCTTGGTTGAATGATCCAGTATTAACTTTAAGAGTTTTCAAACCTTCTGCCTGTCAGATTGGAAATGGAAAAACTTTCACAAAAATTGTTCAGCTGTCTCAATTCTCTGCATGTGTGTGATCGAGAGAGATTGACTCAAAGCCAAAGCTTTGAGATGAAAATTGCCTTCACTGTTTGTCTAAACCATAGACGCTTGAGGCAATCTTTGAGAAACCCGGAGAAGAAAACTGCTTAATGTAATATATGGCTGTGTCAAAAAGGTGCTGTTTTCATAGACGGTATTTCTGTATTTTAGTTTTGTCTTATTCATGATGAGCTTTGAAGTACTAATGCTTGTCATCGGATAATAAATTTTATGCATTGGAGGAAAGGTGTGTGTGTGTTTGTTTTTACTGTTACTGTAAAGGATATCTGAAAGATGTAGCAGACTGGAAAAAAATCTCCTAGTGGCAGTCGTTAGTGCTGAAGTAGTGTGATCCAGCCTGAAGATATAATTGGTGTAAGTGAAGAAGAGCACGGACATGCTGGATCTGCAAGACACATTTAATAGAGGATCTGTCAGAAATTGAAGTGACTGTAGCAGAAGTTATGGAACAAACTGACAGTGAATAAATTTGCAGGATGAGCTGGTTTTCACTGGAGAGCTTTTAGAAGAACTCGGGGATGAAAAAGTCAAATGATGAATGTCTGAAGTCTTGCTCAGAATGAACTTGATTTCTGAAGGCTGGAGGGTGGCAAATACACTGCTGATTTTTAGAAGTGCACCAGTTTTGTGGAACTACATGCTTCCAAGTCTGATGTTTGCACTGGAAAAAGTGAGAGATACGCACCTTGGAAAACTTGTATCTGCTGTAAGTCAATGGTCAGTCCTCTCGATGGAGTGGAGTCTTGCAGACCTGTGTGTATGATGCATTTATTAATGACCTGTAAAAGAGGGGGGTGGGGTGGGGTGGTGACAATTTAAGGCTGAGGGTAAATCAAAGAATTTCTGAAGAACTTTATGAAACTAACTGGGCAACAAAATGGCAGAAGCAGCACAATAGAGAAGTAAAAATTGTGTTGGGAACAACAATGACAACAATTGTCTTCATATGTGAGATGATGGGCACTGAGCTGACCAGAAAACTTCAGTTTTCAGTACGAATGGTAAAGGCAGATCAGGTGTTAGGAATTGTTAAGAAAACCATAGGAAACAAAATAGAACATGCTTACGCCACCGTCTGAATTTGTGACTTGTCCATGTGTTGAGTACTACTTCAGTTATGGTACTTTTGTCCCCAAATTTTTTGGGTTTAATAAAGCTGGAGAGAGCTCAGAAAAAGTTAAGAAGGCAAAAAATTACCTTTGTGTGAGAAGTAATTAATGAAAAAGAGTCTTCCATCTGGCAAGAGACAATTGAGGTTTCTACATAATCGTGGGTGGTAAGGAGAGGGTAGATGGGGAGTACTGTTCCCTTCCCTATAGAAAGTAGGGAGCACCAGCTGCAGGTGGTAGAAACTGTGATCCAAACAAATGAGATGAGGGGTTCCTTATGTAACAGTTCTGCACTGTGAAACCTTCTGCTAAGGAGTGTTGTGGATACCAAAATGGCATTCATGAATGGTTTCAAAAGAAAAACAGGAAAATTTAGTGACTTGGATATAGAAAGCAGGACCTCCTAAGTAAGGAAGCCTCCAAGGAGTTTCTTAGCTTAAGGATAAGTTGCATCTGCAGATGGCTGCTGGAGACAGGCTGGAGACAGGATACTTGGCTAGATGGGGCTTCATAGAACCATACAATCAGGTTGGGAAAGACCTCCAAGATCATCAAGTCCAACCATTAACCTAGCACAGCTTACCACTAAACAATGTCCCTAAGCAACACATCTACACATCTTTTGAATACCTCCAGGGATGGTGACTCAACCACTACCCTGGGCAGCCTGTTCCAATGCTTCACAACCTTTTCAATGGAGAAGTTTGTCTTAATGTCCAACCTGAACCTACCCTGGTGCGACTTGAGGCCATTTCCTCTTTTCCTATTGTTTGTTACTTAGGAGAAGAGACAGACTCTGACCCCACTGCAGCCTCCTTTGTAGTAGTTGTAGAGAGTGATAAGGTCTCCCTGAACCTCGTGTTCAATAACCTTTGATCCAGTTATTTGTATGGAAGAGAAAACGTACAGTGATCTGGTTCTTCAGGGGAAGAAGTAATGGATAGGCAGAATGCCTGCTGATGTCATTTAAAGGTGTCTTAAAAGAATTGCATTAGGTAGAAAGGTGAATAACTGAGGGAATGCTGGGACATTAGATACAAAAAAAGGAAATGGACAATGTCCTATGTGTTTTGGAAAACCAAAATGGGTGCAACAGAACATCATGCTGTGTGTGTAAACTTGTTGGTTTTTTTTAATGCTGCACTTTCTATCACACCAGTTATAGCGTTTCATTATGGTGATCCATAATGGTGTTTTCGGTGTTATAGTGATTCATACAGTGTTTTTTCTTTCACATGTTATGACATGAGCTTGCATGTTACATAGGGCGCTTAACATAAAAAAAAATCTTCCTTTTTCCTGTGTGGTATTTGGGCAGTGCTGCTATATAGCTAGGTATTGTAGTTTGGTGTAAAGACTGCTAAGCAGAAAGATTGTTTAGAAGTCTTAGCACCAGAAGTGTAAGCTGCAGCAAATAATTTGTTATCAGATATGTAATATATTGTTCTTTTCTGTTCTTGTTTACAGGATTCTGAGTAACAATAAAATAACAGAGTTGAAGAATGGTTCCTTCTCTGGATTAAACCTTCTTGAAAGATTGTAGGTACTTCTTAAAAATCTGTTTTCACTTAAAAAAAAAAAAAAAATTATATACTGTTTATTTCATTAATAGTTCCGGTAACAAGATATGTTCCCATTGTATTTTGATACAACTTCTTGTGATTACAGAGTTAATATAGTTAAGCGTTTTCTTATGAAAATGAATTTTATGTCATAGCCTAAAGGGAGCTTAGTAAAAGCTGTAATCCTGAAAACTAGGTGCAAGTGAAGAAAATGCAAAAACAGCAAAACAACCAACGCGTGCCCCCCCCGCACCCCCCCCCCCCTCAAAAAAAAAAAAAAAACATAACTCCAGCAAACAAAAACCTCTCCACTTTTTAAAGGGTGGTAATGAAATCTGACATTTTACAGGAAAGCTGTAGCTCATAACCCGATTTGGGTGAGATTAGGGCATTTCCAGTGGGTAGTTCACTGGAACGCTATGATGGACTGGACTTGTTTTCTTGTTGGCCTTATAATATGAAAACTTAGGTTGTAAAGAAAGCTGTTTAATTTCTTTTCTTATGAAGTGTCAAGCCCTCTATCAAACAACTTCAAAGTATTTGTCTAGGGGAAACGGGTATATGACAATGACAGCCTCTAAAAGAGGCTGTATGCACTGTAGGTTTGTTACTGACATATATGTTAACAGTTTTGTGTGTTACTATACAGTCCACGTATATGCCAAATGTATGGGGAAAAATGGGGGTGAGTCTGATGGGAATAACCTCTTTGACACCTTTCGCTTCTTATTTTCACTTTCCCTTTCAGATGATGTATTGCCTGTGGGATAAGAAGTGTTATAGCTTCTGTTACAGTCAGCTTTTTTTCCGGCTGGTGGAAGGTCAGGATTGGCAGGTTGATCTACCTGGGAGCAAGTAGAAACTTTAGAGATAGGGATTTTTCTAGGCCATTTGACTGGGAAGGTAGCCAGTTTCATAATAATCTTGCAACATCTAGGAAGAGTTCCAAAGGACTTTTGGCTTCAGGGGATTAAAAGAATTTTATTCATCCTCTGAAACTTGAAAGCTGCAATCCCAGTCACCTGGCCTAAATAAATTCAAATGCTACCACCATTCCATCCCCCACATGCTAGGAGAAAGATCTGTCTCCTGCACTGACAGATGAGCTCTATTGTAGAAATAAGCCTTTGCGCCAAAGAAGCAAGGTTATCAGCAGGGACAGCATTCTGGATCTTTGCACGTTATTTTGGCATCGTTGCTCTAGGTAATAAAAGCATCTGCTGACAGTTGTTAGTTGTTGAAACTCATTACAATTTTCAGACAGGAAATACTTGAAACTCTAATTAGTTTGAGGTGATCATTTACATTTGCTCTATGAATCCAAATCTTAATTTCATTTAATATAATAACCCAGCTTTCTTCCATTTAATGCCTGTCGTTTGTAAGGATTTTTAGGTTATTTTTATATCTCCTTTCAAGAAAAGGAAAAGAAAGCAATAAGTAATCCATCATGTTTTGAACATTTAAAGTGATCTGGATAGGCAGTATTTAGATGGTATGGTGATGTAATTTGAATGAGATAACACACGGTGTACTAGTGTAGGAATTAATACACCAACAAATGATTATTGAGGGTAAGGTGTCTCCTTCGTAAAGGAAGGGATAACTGGCATGACGCTAGTCCTTAACGACCTTTCTTTCTTGTGTGTGTGTAAGACCTTATGAGGGGAAAGAAGTATTTAGAACAACAAATAAATTTTTCTGCTTTAAATACTATTAAGACATGTGCATCTAACTTTAGGGCAGAGGGTAAGATTGTAACTGAAACAATTTTTCAAACTTAAATAAATAGTCATTCCCTTGAGACTATGTAGCATGCTCTCTTCCTGGGGAAACTGAACCTAACAAGGTACCCTTGCCCAGAGGAACCATGAGTCTTCTGTGAGCTTTTCATCATTATATTTAGCAGTCCAAACGAAAGTATTGCACTGCAGTTGGTGTTTGAACGATTTAAAATAACACCTGACCTTTGAATTTCTCAACTTGAAAGTTTAGCCACTACCATATTCTGGAAGGGTATCAAGGCATCATTATGTAACCGTAGTTCTTAATTCTGTCTTCTGTGAACTAGACAGTACTTGTTTACTTGTAAGCTCCGCTTCTAAAATTATTGCAAACAGTTTGAAGAATGATGATTATACATTTGTTTGAATTTATTCTGTAACCCCTTACGTGCTAACCTGGATTTAGAAATGATAATTTGAGAAAATAATAGAGAGCATTTCTCACACAGGTCTCAATGTGCCTCTCGAGTATGCAAAATAAAAGATATACTGAAAGCTTAGCATAATTTATTTTTTTCCTACCTGAAATGTTTGAAATGAGAACGATTTACCCCCCTATTAATCATCCATCTGGAAACATCTATTGGTTATAATTCACCCTTATTTCCTTCTCGATTTCCTTCTGTATCTGTGATATTTTAATGTTATTGTTATTTTTGCTGTTGTAGGGGTTCTAGACTTGGCCATGACACCTTCCTTGTGATGAAAACAAGATACACAATTGTTGTCTTTTAAAAACTTCAGTTTTAACATTAGCTTTTGCTGACTGACAAGGTGAAACAGTCTGTTTTCTGTATTCTTTCAAGGAAATGAAAAGATAACATGGTATAATACTACATAAGAAAGAACATTCTTGCCATTACCTTGATATTGAAAGCTTTCTAAAATGTGGGAATTGTAACGGAGAATGTGTAAAAAAGATTAATGGGTGCTTCTGTGAAAGAGAATATTTTGATTTGTGTTGGAATTATGAATATCTGTGTACTGTATCCTCCAAAAATTCTCGTTAAATGTTGTTACCTCAGTAGTAACAGAGTTCTGATGTGTGTACATGTGTGGCAGGGAAAGTAAGGAGGCCACAAAGCTTGACTGCCTATGTGCTGCTTCTTTGCAAAAGAGGGAGTACGCTTACAGTGGTGTTTCTCTGTGGCCTTCAGCACTTCTGGCATAAGCTGGAGTGCTCAAATGTCTGCCTCTTTCAGACATAACAGAAACACCCTACCGATTCTCTTAACAGTGGGTCTCTATTCAAACTGTGAAGCTGTTCTCAGGGCTCTTGTTCTGTCCTAAGAAATCGTGGATTTCAGTTTTTCCCACTGGACTATTCCTCTTAATATAAAAACTTCTAAAAGTTCAGATGAGGAAAACTTTATTCAGTGACCTAGAAAGAGTAGAAACAAGACGAAATATTTACATTTGGTAGTAAAGTTTGTCCTGTTTTGAAAGGAGAATATAATTACAAATATGCCAGTATTTGCTAATGTAATCCAGTGCTGAGAACATTCCCAGATATGTTTGTTTTAATTTTCTTGTTTGTGTTGGACTGTGCCCATTGTCATATGCATGAACACGTTAGTGGTTGATGTAAGTACTACTTTGACCTTCCCTCAGTTAACTGTCATTTCAAATTAAGCATTTTAAATAATTTCTTCTCACTTTCCAATGAGGGAATTGTCACTTTATTAAGACTGTTGTCTTCCAGTGTGGAAAAGATACAATTTCATGAATAACTTAATATTACTGTAAGACATTGAAATAAATCCTCTTACTTTTTCCAAAATGATTTTTGAGTAAGCGTGAGCAGGCTACAGAAACATTTTTTAAAGTTATGTAGAGAGATATTACCAAAATAAGAGTTTTATTTAACTGAAGGATCGAATGTTTGTTGGAAGCATCTAATAGCTTTTTGGACAGTGGCATTTTCTGATTTTAGTTCCTGTTGTGATAGTGCTGCAGAGCATGTGCAAAGAGGGACTCGTGTTCTTCTAGCAGCAGAACTGATTTTTGTTATATTTTGAAGTCTTTTTAAAAGTGATCAGTGTGTTTCTTGTTTGAATGACACTGAGCAGAGAAGTGGTTTTATGGATATTCAGAAACTTGTTTTCTGCTCAGATACTAGGTCTGTTTTCAGTTTTGAAAGCCACGTTTCTTTTTGTTACTTACAGCTCTTCCAGGAGAAGACTGGGAGTTTTAGGCTAACAAAATCGTATTTGTTTGCCCCATCCTTGCAATGCTTCAGAGAGAATTTTTGAAAGATTAGTGGTAAGAGGAAAAAATGTTCCTTTAGTCTCTGAAAAGCCAGTGCTCCAAAATTGAATAGTTTGGAATGTTCTGAACTGTTGGAAATGGCATAGAAATTGAAGGAAAGGGAAGAATAGGGCTTCTGGTGTGGGCTGTAGCTTTTGTGTATACCCTATAAAACTGGGAGGGAGAGGTTGGCTTTATGTAATGATTAAGCTATTTTTATAACTTCATACTTTGTCATTTCTCCCCATTTCCTTTTTGAAAAGGCATTTCATAAAGTACGCGTCTCTGTAAGCTAATGTCTTTCTTACATTAATTTTCAAGCTCAATTCAGAAAGAAACGATTATTCAATAGTAGTGGAGAGCTAAATGTATACTGGCCAGTAGGTACATATATGCATCATTTGTGCCTGCAGGATGCTTAAGTAGTTGCTTAAACAATCTTTGTGTCCTGAGAAAAGGATAAGTTGTAAATAGGGTGTATTTATACATAAGTACTTTTTAGGTACTTATGCACATGCTTTTAGGTCATTGACAATTGGCTAATGAAATACGATTTTAAATTCTAATGAAATAGATTTTTTTTTTCGTGGCAAACCACAGTTAAATCCAAGTATTCTTTCATTGCTATTTTGCATGTTATATTAACCAAGTAACATTAGGGGTTCATTGTCAGGCGTCAACATTTTTGCTTGTTAAGTTGGTATTTGCCAGTTTAAATGCAGATTTGAGGGGGGGCGGGGGAGGAAAGACTATTCTGAGCATGAGAAAACCCTTCCTAATGAGAATGATTAACACTAGAAGAAGTTGCACGATAAGACAGTAAAATCTCCATCCTTTCAGGTTTTCAGGACTTGACTGGGTATCACAGTGGAGCAGTTCATCAGGTTCAGTTGTGCTTTGAGACAGGGTTGGACTGTACGACCTCTGCAGATCCCTGCAAATCTAAGTTTTCCTATGATCCTAATCCCAGTTAGTCACCTCTGCTGATAAATACATGGGCATCCTCATCTGCAGTGTTATGTAGATTTAAGGAAAATTAACATTTTTTTTTATAGCTTCTCAGTGCAAGATTGCTCCTCTGCCACGCTTGTGGTTTTTGTTGTTTTTCAGCAGTATTTCTAATTATTAGATGGAATATGTAGTTACTGTAAAATAAAAGATGTGCCAATGAGATAGAGGTTGAAGCTGTAATACCACCCGAACTGAAACCCTTCTAGTGGATTTCCGTGTTTTAAAATAAACTTTTATTTGTACAAATTAATATCTATCACTATATCCTGTTGGTTAAGCTTTGCCAAAGAAAAAATAATTAAAATCAGTGAATAAGGTGATTACGTTCCATTTGCTAAAAATCAGTCGTTCTGTTGGCAGATATTAAAAATGGTAAGAATAAAACAAAACCCTTAAAAGCCAAACACAACTTTCTAATGAGATCGCCTTCCCCACCCTACCCCTTTGATGAGGATGTGACCAGTCTGTCAGTTTGGCCACAGCTGCCACTTCTCGAAGCTGTCCCAGATCCTGGAGTCCTGGCAGCTGCACCACCTGGGCATCAACATCTCTTCCTATTTTAGGAAAGCTGCCAGACATGTCAGTACTGTGTTAATTTGTGCTCTTTAAATGTCTCTTACGTTTCACAGTTTTCATCTGCTAATGCTTTTAGAGAGCTGAACACATAACTAGTCTTCCAAATGATTGCCTCTGGGAGTGGGAAAAATCCCAAAACGCAGACTCCCCAACTGTTGTTGCAGGTTGAGAAAAAGCTAATGCTTTGGGTATTTGGGATGTTGTTTTTTTGTTTGCTCTAAAATACTTTAATATACCTGTCAATTAATGCTTTGCTATCTTATTTAAAAAATATGGAGTATCCATTGAAAAAGTTCTACGAAAACATGACAATTGTTGGCATTTCTTTTCTAAAAAAAATGTTAATTCTGGTTTAATTATCCCTCTGGAACTTGTTTTAAGACCTATTATGAGGAGGAAAAAAATACTATGTAAAAACCAGACTGGTCACTTTTTATAAACTAATCTGAAACACATTTTGGAAGTAATAAAACTCTTATAATTCTGAAACTACATTGTTGTGGGTTGGTTTGTTTGTTTTTCCACTGAAGTGTGGAATTTAAGCAAGAGATGTATCAGAGAGTACGATTTGAATTAAAGTAATGAAATTAAAGATAATCTAAACTAGTGGATTTCCAAGGCGTGCTGCCAAGGTTTTTTCTCCCCGAGTGGGAGTTGTATGATTTCAAATTAAAGCTTTAAATATGAAAAGAGACTCTCATTTTTCTTCATTGTCCAAAGACCGATGGTAAATAAGTGATGACTAATATTTCATATTCTCAGATTTGTCATAGTCTCGGGGCTGGATTTGTCAGCCTTCTGAAAGAGGCTTAAAAACATTAGATTTTCAGATTCCTAATACTGCCTTGGATGCTGCTGGCAGTCCCTGCTCCACACAGGGCAAGAAAATAAAGTTGAAATAAGAACAGAATGTACACGCCATAGTTTGATTTAAAACTAACTGGTGATACTGCAAGGTAAATTTGAAGTATTTGGACTATTTAACACGTTTATTAGGTATGGCAGTGAGGCCTGATCCATGTGCCCTGGCATTGTCTGTTGTACCGTGTCTGACTAATCTGGCTGCAGGAAATGCTATTGTGAAATCTCGGGATGAACTTGTATTTTCATTCATGCATATCTGTGTGATGGTAGGTGTAATCCTCTTGTACTGTTCTTTTTTTTGGCAGAATTATTAATGTTGTAGGTTTAGGAGCTGTTTTTCTACCCCAGCTAACTAAAACATTGTTTTTAATTGGAATTACTAATTTTATTTTCAAATGTGAAGCTTTCCTGCATTACCAAAGGATTGAAAACTTTTCCATGTTACAATAAATGCCTGAGACATTTCAGTAATAATACAGTACAAATATTAGATGAGTAAGAAGGTAAAAATATTCTTAGCAGTGATAAAGTTTGTTCAAAACTCTGTAGATGCTGGCAGACACTACTTGTGATCTTTCAAACTAAGCCATGTCTGCAGGATATCTTAATTCACGAATTGAAACTATTGTACAAGGACATCACTTGTACAGTTAATAAACCTGTTTAATGACACAGTCACTTTAAATCCCTACAGTCTCCTGTTCTAGAAATTAAAGATTTAAAAATCTGTGCTCTGAGTCTTTTCACCATCTTTGTGTGGGATTTTCAGCCAAGGCTTTGCTTTTTTTGCTGGTAATGGTGGTGGAAACTTTCAGTTGTCTGGTGTATTTTTAGGATCTTGTTTTGCTGCTTTGATAGATGTTGGGCAATACTAAAGTATTAAAATGCGGGTAGGTTGAAGAAAATGATACTGAACTGGAATGTATTGTACTATATAATGAGCAAATGTAATACATCTTGAGCAGCTGTAATTTATTTGGACAGTATGATAAAATGTCTTTGACTGTACCTTTTCATGTACTAAGAATCGATAGAATATTTAAAGGAATATATATGCTGTTCATATTCCTCTTTCTAATTAAAATACAGGTTTGCAATTTTCAAAAGATATGTCAAAAATTACAAATGTGTTGTATGGGGTTTTGGTGTAGCTTGCAAAGTGGCTAAGGCAAGCTAGGTGTATCTTCATGTATTTATTTCCATATTTAATGGGTAGTTTGATTAATGTTTTAATTTTTCTACACAGGGACCTTAAAAACAACCTTATTAGTACTATAGATCCAGGAGCTTTTCTGGGACTTTCATCTCTGAAAAGACTGTAAGTAGCTGGTCAGTTTATGGGGGGGAAATAAAAATAAAAAACAAAAAAAAGAATAAATTTTAAGTATCCGTTAGAAGATGGGTATATATCACAGTCACAGAATTGTAGGGGTTGGGAGGGATCTCTGAAGATCGAGTGTGTATGTATATATGTGTGTATATATATAGTTTTGCTGTCTAATTGTATATACGCACACTTACATCTATATGTAAATATAAAACAGTCTGCTTTCACTCTAAAAGAACTGCTGCTTCAGTCTTCAGACTGAAGAACATCTACTGCCTGTGGCTTGGCAGTCTCACTTGATCTTACTGGCAGTCTCTCTTGTATTTTTCCTCTCTTTTAGTATTTCAGTGACTTGAGACAACACTGGGTGAATGTTCACTCAGAGCTTTGATGCCATCAAGTGTTGTTTTATTAAATGTTAAACTCCCCGTGATTTTTTTTTCTATGGGTCACAGTGGAACACAGAGTCCCTTGCTATTAATGTTACGCTGAATTTACTATGCTGTTAATGCTGCTTTATTGAAGGTTGTGCCAACATTTCCATTAACGCATTTTTTAGGGATTTATACCTTGGCTGTAAAAATTCTGTCTTAGATGAAACTTGAAAAACAGGATATTGGTGTGACAGCTTTTTTTTTTTTAACTCTGATTTTCAAAATATCTGGGACAGCTTTTAACTCATGGAAGTCTTAGTGATTCTATTTTTCACAGGCCTTTGGTCAGCATGTGACTTTTGCTCTTAAATTTTCATCGTGTGTATGTATGTTTGTCACTGTTCAGGTAATCTGGCTCAGTTAAAAGGAGATTTTGTTGCTAATTGCACTTTCAAGAACCTCAGAAATAAAGCTGAAGGACCAATTCTGGAACTTGCGAACTTAATTTTTATTCCTTATTAAGTCTAAGATTTACCTCCGTAAATTATGTAATGTTTATGTATTAATATAAATACTGAAATGTTCATATCTGCATACAATAAATAAACTGGTGTAGATATCTTTGGCAGGCCAAAAAAAAAAATCAGTGAAGTAGCACATGAATATACCACACAAATGCAAAAATATGCTTTGTAGTGATATAAGCCAAGCCTGTTCTGAGGGGACTTATGTTAAGGTTAGGCTTACTTTACTGTATGTAGGCAAACCATTATTGCTTTAGATATGGAGTAAGGAGTCTGTGCATGTGCATACATCCATAGAACAATACATTTTGATTTTTGCTGAAAAAGACTAAATGTATATATGGTACGTACCATTACTCATGAATTTTAGTTGAAATACTTCAGTTTGCAGACTTGTATGTCATTTTGAAATGAAATAGTTTATTCTGATTTTTGCTTTTTTCCTATTGATAGAGACCTAACTAATAACAGAATAGGCTGCCTGAATGCAGACATATTTAGAGGCCTCGTGAATCTTGTTAGACTGTAAGTATAATTTTATTGTGTATTATTTCACTTAAGTATTTTTCTCATTTAAGTTAATGTTCTTTGTTTTAAATGGACTAGTTTGTTTTAAGTGTGTGCATGAAAGACATGCGCTGATTGTGGTCAGTAGCAAGCTTAAAATACAAAGAAAGGAGCAGGGCAGGGGTCAACCAGCAGGTTACTTACTACTCAGTCCTCTGCCTCCCTTGCAACTGTTTTCTAGTTCTTTTAAAAGTATAGTGGGGAAAAAGAGTAGCAGACTGTACAAAATATTTTCTGTACAAATGTATGTTAGGCTTACACAACCTTGCCTTCTTACCATAGCATCAGTGTAGTTGTTTTGCTGTCTTTCTTGCATATTTTGTAAATATTCTTCATTTATTTTAATAAAATAACATTTAAGATTATGGAATGTTACTCTGTTTTAGCTATATGTTTCTTACAGACTTTCACTGACTTTGAGGGGGAAAAAAAGGGATGTTTTTGAAGTATTCACTGAAGTTTTGCTATATAAACTTTTACAGCGTATTAGTAACATCAATTCACTGCAAACAATGAAGGTATTTTAAAAATTCTGGAAGCGTATACTGAATATGTATGTGCTAGTTGTTTTTAATAAAGAATATGCTACCAAACCTTGTTCCCAATCTTAAAATTCCTCAGCTAAAAAGTATTGGGGAACAGTTTATCGGGGGATTTTTGCTATGCTATCAAACTTCATATGATTCTTAGTCTTGTGAACTATGGCGGTGTACCATAATAGTTACTTGTAGGCTTTAAAAATAATGCTGTGTTGAAGAGGGATCTTCTTGTAAGTAAGTTTCACATTGATCTCTTGAGCATGAGTTGAAATCATTTTACTTTTATTTCTCAGAAATCTTTCTGGAAATCTGTTTTCTACACTTACACAGGGAACATTTGATCATCTTGGTTCACTAAAGTCTCTGTAAGTATTGCATCTAATTTTAAAATGATCATTTGTGTTCTTAAAAAAAATATTATATTCTTAAAACATGCTTCGGTGTTTTCTTGGAATGGCCTTTTGTGTGAAACAAAAATAGCCAAATCAAAACTTCCACGGTATTCCAGATTTTGAATGAGACTTTTACATTAATGTGAGCGCTCTCGCTTGCTAGTACTTCAGTTTCTTTTTTATTTTTAAACATCATAATAGCATTTTTTAAAGCCTGAATAAGTGCATAGGAAATGTGCCTACAAACATACAATACAATGTAAGCACACAGTACTCTGTGTGTTTATAGAAAAACCTTCAGAAATGTTCAATGTGTTACAAAGCTCCGAGAGAACAAAGCTATAGCAGCTTCTGGACTTCTGAAGTTTTACTCTGTATGTATGATTCATACATAAATACTTCATACTAAATAGGATCATACACCTTTTACTAAAAAAGGATTAAATGGGTTTAAATAAAATCTTAGTCTTATCTTGAAGAATGGTATATTTTTGTTAGACATAACAGTGGTTACATCTCAACCTCATTACTTTAATTTCATGAGTTGTAATTGTGTGTGGAGCAAAGTTAATAAAAAAAAAAAAAGTATCAGTGTTTATGACTAGCTTGCATTTTTCCCTGATAATCATGATGGTTGTACTAGGACGTTCATAAAGGTAAATGTTTCCTTCCCTCTTCCAGCTCCTTATAATTGTTAAAAAGTTGTTATTCCTAGAATTTGTATATGAAAAGGCTGCTGTCCAAGATCATCACAGGTCTGACAAGAGAATCTGAAAATAACTGTTGCTGTTTAAAATGTATGTCTGGAGGAATGCCTGCGAACAAAGACCAAACGGAGTTTGACAAGAATGTTGGTTTAGTGTTTGAAGTGTTCAGCCTGTGATGTGCTATCCTCAAGACATTTGCAAAAATAGAAATAAATTGTTTTTAATAGAGGTAAAAAACAGCATAGGCATAATGATTCATTTTGATCCGTTTTAACTGTTTCCAAACAGACTCAATTTTTCTGTAGCTGACTACAACAGACACCTATTGGGGATTTGGTATATTGTTTTAGTAGAAAGTATTAAGATATACAGAGATTTTATGAATCAATGGAAAGCCTTATGTGATTTGCATATAAAGCAGAATAAAACTATCATTAAAATTGTGTGAGTGGTGGCTCTCGTAAGAGAAATAAATGAAGATGCTTTTTATATTTCTGTTGATTTTAATGTTAAAGCATTTGATTGCTAAATAAACCTGTCAGTGAAGCGTGCTCTTAAGTCATGGTGATGCATATTCAGGCACGTTATTTAAAAATTACTAGAAATTATTTCATACACAAGTATTAGATGTTATCCGTATTTACGGCGAGGATTACTTTCCTCAAGGAGTGTTTGGTTTTGACGTGACACCAGAGCTTGCAGAGTTATTAGAGTATCTTCCAATACGTGGTAGTAGGCCATGCGGCTGTGTTGTGGCATTTGGTCATCTGTCAACAGCGTGTCTGCGGCTGCAAGAGGCATCTACAGCTGTTCTGTAAAGCTTTCAGACCTCTGAGTGTCTCATTTCATCATTGTGAATACTCGTTTTGCATTGCAGAGAATTTCAGACTGATTATCTTCTTTGTGATTGCAACATACTCTGGATGCATCAGTGGCTAAAAGAAAGAAATATAACTGTACGTGAAACTAAATGTGCCTATCCCAAATCACTTCAGTCACAGACGGTGATGGGTGTTAAGCAGGAGCTTCTGACCTGCGGTAAGCACTTCTGACAACTGACACTTATTTTCTAATGCATTTGCCACTGTGTTAATATTAGTGGACAGACTTTTTTTAGTTTTATTTCCTTGAAATTCAGCACTTGTATGAAATCTGGTAATAGTGATTCGTTTTTAAAGACTTGGTTTTATTCCTTGTCCAGCGTTGTTTGTTTTTTGGAAATAAGTTTTTGATTACGGATATTAGTCTGTAGAAATGAGTGGCAATGCCTGGAGATAAACTCCTTTTCCTTTTAATACTTGTTTTAAGTGATTTTTTACCTAAGCTTCACGAGAGGAATCAGAAACTGATATTATTTTTTTTCCCCAGTATCTGCCTTCTCAGATACACAAATGATTCCAAGCCAAAGTCTGAAGTTGAAAGGTCTTCATCTTATCAGTGATTTTATTTTGTGGTATTTTATTTATATATATATATATATATATATATAATTCTGTTGTTGTTTAGTCTCCAATGCAAATAAGTAAAATTAGGGTTGGGAGAGTCAGTGTAATAATTTCCGGGTTGGTTATGTGATTAAGATACATACAAGAAAAACTTGTGAGAAAGTAGCTTTATCTAAGAAGGTGGGGGAATACCACTACACTGGGTTGTTCTTAAAGTAGTAAAGCTTTCTCTTATTAGAGAGGGACTAGAATGCACACTGAACTGAGATTATTTTTCGGCAGGTTCAGTCTTTTTTGTTTTTTGGCTTGGTAGTCTTTTGTGCCTAACAGTAGATCTGCCTCAACTAACCTTTCAGGGCATGTCCTGTGGCTTTAGGAAAGGAGGAAAAAAGCATTGTATTATCTGTAAATTGCAGTATGCTTGCCAGTAGTGTTTCAGAATAACTGAGATGTTTATAGAGGTGGCTTGCTTTTTTTTTGTCAGACTTCTGCTAGAGAAGCACATGGCTAGTTTAGTTGCTGAGATGGAGCTCAGCCAGGCATAAGCATCAGTTGTGGTGCTCTGCCAGTGGAAGAGGATATCCTGAGAAGAGGACAAACAGATAAGAGGAGTATGAACTTCATAAGCTTAATATTATATATATGGTTTTAAAATATTCATGTTGAGAAATTATGAAGAAATAAAATGCATAGGGATATTTTTCTTTCAGATTTATATTCATTCTTGTGAACGTAGGCTGGCAAATGACTTAGGGAATGTACTACACTAAAGGAATATACATTTTGAAAAAGGGTATAGTTTGAATTTCTGATGCATCAAATGTAGCTTTTTGCATATAAATTCTGCAAACCGTAGTTTACAATGTGATTGAATCAATAATTGATACACAGTTAATGAATTTTTCTTGTCTTCTGAAGAATGCTTATAAAACACATTTCTGGCCATTAATTGTGCTTTTATTTCTTGAATTCTAGAGCCTCCTCTTGAATTACCATCTTTCTACATGACTCCGTCTCACCGCCAGGTTGTTTTTGAAGGAGATAGTCTACCCTTCCAATGTATGGCTTCGTATATTGATCAAGACATGCAAGTCTTGTGGTACCAAGATGGAAAGATAGTAGAAACTGATGAGTCCCAGGGTATTTTTGTTGAAAAAAACATGATTCATAACTGCTCACTGATTGCAAGGTAAATCCCTACAGAGAAACTGTGTTCCCCCACCTCCCTTCCACCCCTCAGCCCCCCAGCAGTTTCTTGATGTGGTTTGGAGACTATTTCAATGACCAGTAAGGCTTTCTCATATCCTTACAGAGTGAGTGTATGTAGAGAGAAGCTTCCTAGCAGGGACATAGTAATCAGTTAATCAGTTAAATCAGTTAATTTAAGATATGATGTATGACGTTACTAACTATTTAGGAGGGAGCTCTAGAGATTGCATAACTCTCACACACAGACACACACGGATTTCACATAAAACAGCTTTGTGGTACAATACACTTGTCTTCTTAGGACAGTAAAATTACAAGAACAGGGTTTTTAAGTGAACTCATTAATTGTTCCCTCTTCCTTTTGACTACACCACAACTGGTAATACGGAAGTTCTCCATCAGAGATCTGTTTCATTTAAAAAAAAAAACAACACTGAATTCTTTGTTAATTACAGTACACTTATTCATAGGTAGCTGTGATCTTACAAGATCACTCACAGTTTTATGTAACTGGTTGTTTCTTCCATTGTCTTTCCGTACCTTATTCATCTTTTGGTAAAAACTGATTTGAATCTTGTTGCAAGACTGTTGTTTTTTTTTGTTCATTTATTTTGTCTTCCCAGTGCACTGACAATCTCAAACATTCAAGCTGGCTCCACAGGAAACTGGGGTTGCCACGTACAAACCAGGCGTGGGAATAATACAAGGACAGTAGACATTGTGGTATTAGAAAGCTCTGCACAATACTGCCCTCCAGAGAGGGTTGTGAACAATAAAGGAGATTTCAGGTTGGTAACATCAATTTTTTTCAGAAAAAGTCCATTTACTTCTGTTTTAAACTCAAGCATTTGTAAGTGATACGTAATGGATTTTTAGCTGTTCTTGATTAGTATGTGTTGAAAGAAGTGCACACAACTGAAATACTAAACTTTTGAAACTTTGCTCTTGTAAACTCAGGTCTTTGGAATAGATGGAAATTAAACTATGATATCCAGATATATGTAATTTAAATTATTAGAATAGATTAAAACGTTAAAAATGAGCTGTGAGTTAGAATGCATACTGGTGGATTGGGTTTTCCACCAGGTTGTCATTCTGTTTTAAAAGCTTTTCCTGCTTTCATACAACAAAATAACTATATAAGAAACATATAGTCTTGTTTTTTTCTTCTGAGTATTCAAGTGAATAATATGAATGTTGCTTCCTTTTTATGACTGTTGGGATTGTAGTGCTAGTTCTGATATTCCATTGTGTTGGATATTGCAGAGTATTTTGTCTTTTGTTCTTACCTCTTCACCTGTTTTCCCTTTTCTGATCTTTCTGCTGCTGGTCACTCTAACAACACGTTACTCCTGGAGGTGCCAGCTGTAACAGATAGCTTCTGTATAGATTCTCTGTATGTAAGGTAATTCCCTTTATAATACTCTGTGTTGTACCTCCCTACAGTAGTTCCTGCTGAGAATTAGTGTATGTCATAGCATATATTTTCACTACAGTTTGTGGGGTTTCTTAACATTATAATAACCGCTTTTCATTTATGTTCCTTTATGCTGCTTGGCTATGTTGATCTGTTTACATTTATAAGCTTTCTTCCTTTCCCTGTGTACATTAGGGTTCTTTAAAGTCATCTTTATATAGAAATAATCTAAGACCATTAACATTTTAAGAAATTAAAAGCAAGTTAAAGCATGATGCTAGGACATAATTTGTGGGGGGGGGAGAGAAGACAAGCTTTTCAAGTACAAGAGGCCTCCAGTTCTAGCAAAAATTCAGGTAAAGTCCCGGCTGAGAACATTTGTGTTGAGTTCAAATTCTTGTTCATCAGCTGGACATTTTTGAGGAGAAAGGTAGTGGCCATCTGGGTACTAGGGAACTGTTAGTAGGGGAAGAAACATTAAGATCAACTTGCTGCAGAGACAATTTGGAATTACTGAAGAGTTTCACTTTCACGTTGTAATGAATTATTTATGTAGGAAACAATGTGAATATCTTCCTTTTACACTGTGGTGGTTCCTAATGCAGGGATGAGCACTACATTAGCAAATGAGAACTTCCTGCTTAAGATAAAAGGTGAAGAAAGTCAAACAGATGCATGCTGTATTCATCAAAGAACATACACATCTATTTAAAACACTTACGCTTTTTTTATGATACAAGCGTGAATTGTTCTTCTTTGATTTGCCATTAGAGGTGAAAACAGATGGTAAAGGCTTATTTCAAAGTGTTTTCCATTAAATTAACCTGTGCTGTTCAGTGACTGTTCAGTGTAATGGGATTTACCCCCTCTGGAATTCAGTGAAAAGAAATAAGATATCAGGAAATGTTCAGCTTATCAAAAGCTTCACTGTGTCTGAGTTCACTATAACAGTCTTCCATTTGTAGTTTAGGTAGAGTAATAATAAAGAGTAATTTTTCACCTTTGAGACCATATGGAAATATGGCTTTGACTAGTGAGAAAATGGTTCTGAGCAGATGGCTGTAAATGATCCTAGGTGAATTTGATTTTATAGTTCTTTAGTTGGAACTGGCTAGTCATTTTAGCTGAGGAACTGCTTCAGAATTGGCAGCTAGATTTTTATCCCTTCAAAGATGGGAGAGCGAAGTGTAGCGATGGAGAATGTTTGTCTTTAGTTGGTGTAGTAATGATGGTTTAGCATGAGTTCGTAAGGATTAGGTAAAAGCTGTCTTCATCATGGGAATGTTTTTTGTTGTGTTTTTTAATATAAGTATTCTTTTAAGTCTTAGCAGGCATCCCAGAATACATTACAATCCATGAATGAATGGAAAATATAATTTGTATGTTAAAATATAACCTATTGCTTCTGCTTCAGTAAATCCTTCAAGTGTTGTTTGGCATAATTTTCTGCTGGTAGTTGATAGAATTCTGTCATAAATATAAGAATTATCCATTTGAAAACTGTTATAAGGTTAAATTAATCCTAAAAATATAATTGTTGAATTTAGAAAATTATTAAGATGTAATAATAAAAAAGACTACCTGTAAGCTAATGAAATTACAGTATCAAAACCCTTTGTTACTAAAAGTTATTGTTCAAAGAAATAAATGCTTTCAAAACAGCTTTAATAAGCATGAAAGAAAGGATGCTTCTATAACCTCATGGTCTGGCTTTTTCTTCGTGAAATGAAATTACAGTACTTAAATATAAATGAATCCTATTTCCCCCCACAGCTGTCTACTCTCATATATATATGATAAATTTTGAGCACCTAATTATAAACAGTGATGAAGTAAGAGTTAATACAGTCCAAATGTGCACTTCTGCTAGCGTTGGTTAAAGTGTGAAAGACATTCAAGTTTAGGCTCACAAGAAATGAAGAATGCAGCCAAACTTACGCAGCCTTTGTTCCATGATGAGAATTTCATATCGCTGTTCACCTTTTGAACCCTGCTTCAGGGAAGAGCAGAGTACTCATCTCATGCATGTGTTGGGGAGGGAAACAGTTTATGGCTGAGAACAGTTAAGATTAATGTTCACTAAGGAAAAACGGGGAACTAAGGAAGCGTAGCTACAGCTGGAGTCAGTTCCCGTCTGATTCACTGCTGGGCTACAGAGAAACTTATACCTGCACGTGGAGTACTGGGAATGGGAGAGGGAAAAGGGCAAGGGACTTCAGTTCCCCATAAGGTGCTTTTAGTGACTGTGCTTATTTCTGTTGGTTTTGCATATGTGAAGTTACGGCAGGAAGCTTTGTAGTTTAAACTGGACATAAACAGTAGGCCATTTAAGTGGAAAGCTTTCTAAATCATTAGATAAATAATGTATGAGCTTTATTAGCAAATTGTTTCTGTAAATGATTAAATTTGCTAGAAAAGTAGCACTGGCTATATGACTGATGTTGCCGGTCTTTTGAGAAGATTGTGGTAAAAGACGATAAAATGCTATGTAGGGAGATGAATGAAAAGTAAATGCAGTAGGAATAAAGGGACAGTGACAAAAAGGAAAGAGATGCATAAAAAAAAAGGGAAGTATAGAGATGTGCAAAGAGAAGAGAGACAAATCATCTTGTGATCATCTAATAATCTTTGTTGAATTAAGGAATTAGTGTTACACTGAAACTCACTTCTTTCCATTTAACAGCTGCAGAAGTTCCAGAAGCTATATATGGCTTAGCAATGATACTTGCTTAGAAATGTAATAATTAAATGTAATAATTAAAACTGTTGCTGGAAAAAAAATGCTTTTTAGTTGAATCCTGCTGTTTCACTTTTTTCTTTTTTTCCTGATGTTCTGAGTAGTGAGCAAGGGAATTGAACGTGCCATTTTCCAATTGAAATAGTTTCCTGATCTTCTTGGAGGTCATGTCATACAACATCTGGTAGGACCGCAGAGTTTAAGTTAGTATAACACCATGCGGCACTCAGTCTGTAATGCAGCGTCTTTAGTCAAAACTGAGGCAGCCATGCTTCAACTTAAAAGCCTTTGGAAAAATACATCTTCTAGAAAATTGTGTGTAAAGAGACGTAGATATACCTTTAAAAGTGCTGTCAGTGATGTAGAAACCTATTTTTTTTTAAAAAAGATCGTTTTTGTCAAGGAAATAGCATTTTGGAATTTCAATGTCAGTGTTTCTGGAAACCTGAATCTTTGCATTCTGGAAGCTGCGTTTTGGATATGTTCCCCAAAGTGTTCATGGGCCTGCATGTCATCCAGTATCTGTGTTAGCTGATTTTTCAGTTGTCCTTTATCTGCTTGCTTTCTTTTTACTTCATCCTCTGAAGGCTTTTTGTGTCTATAAGAAGTAGGAAGTAGCTCAAATTTTACTTGTTTTTCCCCAAATCTACTCAGATTGGACTATGTTTTGATTTGTCCATGAAGGAATTTCAGTGACTTAGAAATGTTTATGATGTTCTGGTTAGTATATATTGTACTCCCTTCCTTGCTTCCCAGCAGATCCGTAACTTGCTCTGTCCACAATCAGTTGTCCAGACATAATCCAGCACCATTACTTCTGTTAGCTTACAAGGATGCACATAATGTTGCTCTAAGTTTGCAACTGGGATTGCAGCACTTCACAAAGGGTTCTGTGATTTTTGTAAGGAAGATTTTGTCCTTTCTGCTGGCTTTTCCTCTCTACAGGAGATAAGATGATAAATAATTACAGAATCTATACCTACTCTTTGAAATTGTTTACATTGTATAAAACACCGTATATAATTGCTGGCATTTTCAATCCCTGCTTAATTTTTTCGTCTTCTTTTTAACATCCTCTGTTGCCCCTAATTCTGGTATAAGTTTTCGTTCCTGATGTAGGTTGAATAGTGACACTTCCGTTAATTTCTTGAAGTGGCCCTTGAGGCTCTGAATGTACTAGGCTGAATGAAGCTGTACTACAAGACCCAAATAATCACCTTTTTTCTCATCTAGTACTCAGATATTAGGGTGATGGTCATATGAAGTCTCCATATCTTAACTCAATTATGTCACTGCAGTATGGCGAATTGACTTGTAATGCCAAGCTGTTAGAAATGCACAAAAATTTAAGCCTTTGTTTTCTCGTTTGGTTTATTGTAATTATATTGTCTAATCTTTTCCATTAGATTCCTTATTGACTTTTGAATTTTTGTGGTGATGCCATGACTCATGCATTTTAAGGATTCTGTCATTTTAAGCTATCATTTTGCGAGTTGCTTGTTTTGACCAAACCGAAGTAATCTCTGCCAAAATGCCTGCAATGCTTTTTCTTCCACTGCTGAAGGTGCTTGTTCTGGTCTCTTGGAGTTGACTAGAAATTCACAGGAGTTTGAGATAGAGAGGACTTTCAGGATACTGGAGATGGTTAATGTCTTGCATCATGTAAGACAATTTGATCATAAACCATTCCCTGGAATTGTTGTTTATCAGAGAGGACTGTGATAAATCCCCATCGTCTTTGGTATGAGAAGTTAATTGACAAATAAGGAAGGAAAATGGAGCTGACTAGAATTCAACTTCTGTGTTTTGGTAATATTACTTACATTTTACTTCCCTGAAGTGGAATATTCTTCAAGGTATTTACTCCAGTCTCCTTCAAATGCAGAAATGTGTATTTTTTTCAAAGTTAGGTATGTTGTGCAAATCCGTTAATTTAGATAATAGCAGTGATTAATTGGCCATTTACTGAAATACAGTCCAGGTATATTAAAAAAAGGTTTTTTTTGAGTTTTGTATACAACTGTTGTGTGTAAAGATATTAGAAATTCGTAAGACTGAGAAAAGTGTGTTGGTTCTTCAGGCTGTTCAAAGAGCTTGCTTTGGCTTGACTTGATTATGGTACAGAAAGCCTGGGGTGATGGAATGAAGCTTTCTTTTGCTGTTGGTTTTAGTTGCACCTTATATGTTAGCTTGTAAGATTTGAGATATTTGGCTTTTTGTATCGTAGGTATATGTGGTTTTGCTTTCAATTTTAAGCATTAGTGTTCTGAATGTAAGCAATATTTTATTCGTGTCTTAACGGGGAGAGGGCAGGAAGCATGGCAGACTGGCTGGCATTCCTTGTCCTTGCCTTTCTCAGTGTTGCAGCTTAATTCAATTGTGGTTTCTTTATCTTCTTATATCTCCTTTGAAACAGTTCTTAGGTTTTGAATGATCAGTGCACTAGACCTGTATTGCAATTTAACTTTGTGTTTATTCTTACTCATTTTTATCTGTGTATATGCACCTATAGATATACAGTAAAATTACAGAAGAGAAAATGGAGAATATTCGGGTTTCCTTATCTGCTTAGTTCTCTGTTCCTTTAGTTAAAGGAATCCTTTCCTACTTAACATTATGAACATTTCCCTCTCATGTTAATTTCTATTTGGTATATGTTTGGTTGCAAAATCAGTCAGTGGTTGTACTACTACCATTGTTTCAGAATTAGTTTGAAAGTTTTTTGCAGTTTAGTGTTGATATGAATGAAGTCATTTGGGAAGCTACTGATGCATGTGAACAGGACAAGCAGGAAGTTTGCAGGGCTTGCTACTGTGTTTTTAACAACTATTTAGATAGCTTTAATACAATTTTTTTCATGAAGTAGGCTTGTTTTCTTTTATAAGAAAATCTGTAAACTGTTCTTAGTAATTGTATGAGCACCTTTTTCACTCCATCTGCAACCTCATGAAAGAATGAAGAAAAGCATGCTAGTGTTAGTACTCACATTTTGTTAATAGTGCTCAAATATGAACAGCTTGAAAGGACTGAAGGTGAGCCAGGGTGGCCCTTTAAATAGTTTAGAGATGCTTAGTTTTGAGTGTCTCTTTATTTCATGTTGTGCTTAATCCTTTTATTTACTTGTCATGTAAATTTGTCTTTTTTTTTGTTTTTGCTTCTGACTCCCCAGGTGGCCTAGAACATTGGCAGGCATCACAGCCTACCTGCTGTGTACACGTTATTCTGCTGGCAGTGGGATATATCCTGGCAACTCACAAGATGAGAGAAGAGCTTGGCGCAGATGTGACAGGGGAGGATACTGGGCAGAGGAGGACTATTCTAGGTGCCAATATGCAAACGATGTGACTCGAGTTCTTTATATGTTCAATCAGGTAATTTGTGCTAATCTATGAAATCAAATTCTTTAATGAAAATGAAAACTCAGCCTATTTTTCCATTTCTTTTACGTTGGTAAAACTGGTGGTCTTGTTGAGTTATGAAAAACAAATGACTCTGAGTATGCAAGAACTCAAAGGTTAAGAGTTTGATCTACTTTGGGTGCCCCAAGTTGGGGAGCATGAGGAAATTCTATTCTTTAGTGTGCTTGTGTAAAGCATGGAGAGGATGAATGGTACATGTCTTGAATATATTTGTCAGCTGGATGCCCTATCCTGCCGGCGTTCTATAAGGAAACAAGGCTGGTTCAATTTGTAACAGAACAGCTATTTTCATTATAATAACCACAAAAAGGGCAAAGTCTGCTCAGCCTCTGTTGCAGTAAGCCTGTAATAGTTTTTGTGGTTAATAAGAGTTTACTAGTAAAAGTAGCAATTATTGCCTAGGCCTCTATAATCTGATTGTATTTACTAAGGAAAAAATAGTGTAGCTTTGAAACAATATTTTTCTGCTCCAAACTACCTTTGAGGCTTATCTCTAGCTAATGCATGCTTTTGGTACATCACTGCAAAACAGTGTATGTAAACCCCGTGTGTATAGGCACTGTATTGATGTTCTCTAGTACATAGTGTCAGATCACTAGCACCTGTGCAACAGGGAAATAGGGAGGTCTGAGAAAGTTAGTTATTTATAATACAACTATACCTCTTGAGTTGATGATGTTGGTAGCACAAGCCATGGTGCTTGTCTGACCTCAGGGAGGGATTACCGCATGTTGCATCAATTCATAGCGTTTCCTTGTGTGAGCTCACATTCCTTTAGAGAAAACTTCCGTCTGTGCATCAGAAGCACTGCACCCTCTATATGGGAGTTGAGATCTAAACCAGTATGTGCTCTTTAGATGTCTTTGATTTACACGTTTGAGTGCTTCCTGTCCAGAGGCTTGGACTAAATCTAGCCTGAGGTAAAAGCATTGAACTGCATATTGTGTAGATTGGTAGCTGCTGACTTGCTCCCTCTGTATACTTAACAGCACCAACTTATTAGCATTTACCTTTCTGCTCTGGTTCCCTGGGGATCAGTGAACACTGGTGTAAGACGAAAGGGAGAAGACTGCCTGTTGTGGCCCAGGTTGAACTTGGGCTGACATAGCTGTGTGTGTAGTGCTGCTTTATATTCCTAGCATGGGAAGTGCATGCTGTGGCTTAGTCACAAGAAATGTGGCTGAGGGTTGAAGGGGGGGGAGTACTCAATAAGTGGTTAATAGGTGAGAGGTGATGCCAGGGATCCCGTTATTGTCCCCTCATGGGACACAGTAAGGTCAAGTATTTGCTTATTTTAAGACCTTTGATGTAGCTGGGTTGTTTTTTCCTCACCTGGGAATTCACATTTTCCAGCAGGGCCTGTAACAGCCCGGCACTGCTGACTACATGCTGCAGCATCAATTTATGGCTGCAATTGCTCAGGAGCCTGGATGATTTCAACCTGTTGTAGCTGTTTTGTTAGCCAATGTCTTTCAGGTTGTGAAAGAATGTTGCCAATTTTGTGTTAGGAAATTTAAAATGCGATTGATCCTTCTTAAAAATACAGGAACAGGTAGTACACTGAAATAAAGCTTTCCGTTTTTTTCTTTAAAGAGAAGAGTGGCATGTTTTGATTTTGGGGGTTGTTTATTACTCATTAGAGCCTTCCTCTCTTTATGTGTAGTAGGTCTGGAAGTCTTTCTAGCAGTATTCTGCACAGAAGTTTATTGTCTCTTTGAGACTAACATTAAATGTAATAATGACATAACCATCATTAGAGTCTTTGTACACAAAGTAGTTGATGAGCTGTTTTGAACATTAGAACTCTGTCAAGTAATTTAAATCGAATAGAGGCGTACGTTTTAAATGGCAGGAAACCTCTGTAGCATAATAAATGTGTTTTTATATAAATTTATATATAAAGGTATAGTTCTTGGTGAAAAGAAATTAATGTTTAAAGTTCAAAGAAACTTCACAAAATATCTGAATTTGCAAGGTCACATTGTTCAGTGTCTGTTATGACTTGGAACACTGAGTCATTTAAATTGTAAATGGTGTTTTGGAAAAAATAATCTTCCATTAATTGTATTCAATTCTATGTATATGAGCTAAGACCTGCAGGGACTAACGTATAGCCATGTTTACATAGCAGATTGCAAATTCAGTAGGGCAGACTGTATGTCCAGACTCCAAGTAATGGAAAGAAGAGAGGTCTCTACTTTGGATCATCGTGTATAGACAGCATCTGAACACGAGCGGATTGTATTAGCACAGTGCTCCACTGTCCTGTGTGAAATTTGTCATTTTAGGGCCCTGCTACCTCAGGCATGTTGGAGTTGTGTACTGTTTAGTGGTAAATAATTTTTTTTTGCCTGTACTTGTTTCAGGAATGAAGCGATCAGATTTGTTATAGAGAGGATCTGCCTCGGGTTTGTTGTTTATGCGTGTTCTATTCCAAACACTTCCAGTAATTACAGAATCAAGAGTGAGTGCTACAGCAGTGGTGTGTTGGAATTTCTTTTGGCTTCTCTTACTATAAAATGCTGTATTTTAGGCACTTTGCATTACTCAGGCTCTCATGCAAAGCAAAATAAGCATTTAACAATAGCGTCTCTTGCTGTTCTTGGTGCAACATCTACTTTCCAAGACAACCGGACAAAAAAGGACTTGTGGCTGCAGATAATGTTGGTTCTTTGGCTTATTTTCAAATGTGGTGTTGCTAGCAGATATACTGGTAGTTCTGGCTAGTTCAAACACTTAACTCTCCCATGATCCCTGTGAGGTTTGTTAGCCTCCTTGGGAAATGCTGGTTTGTTAATTGCTGAAGTGTTTCCTCTATATTGTACTTACAATTTTCACTTTTTTTAAATGTTTTTCTTTACGTAGATGCCTCTCAACCTCACTAATGCAGTTGCAACAGCAAGACAGCTCTTGGCTTACACTGTTGAAGCAGCAAATTTTTCTGATAAGATGGATGTTATTTTTGTGGCTGAAATGATAGAGAAATTTGGAAGATTTGCAGAAAAATATAAAGAGGTAACTGGATAACTTGTCATCGCTTTAAAGATAATCAAAGTGTTGGTCCTAAAGTATTCTGAGCAGTGAAGCCTTTTCAACAGTAGATGCAGGCACTGAGTTAGTGGTTTATTAGATGCTATTCCGTGTTTTTGTTTGTTTAGTAGGTCCCTGAAGTTGCTGACCCATGGTCACAGACTTTGCATTGGCGCTGAGATCATCCAGCATTCACTGGACCTGTAATGTGAGTAACACCTCTGGTCAGCACTGGAGCAGGGAGATAGGTACAGTAAGTCTGTTTTTATTTAATATGGAGTGGGTCACACAGGTTTTCATTGGTACGTTCTTATCTAAAAAGATAAATAATGAAAGCCTCAGAGATCCTCTCAATAATGAATAAAACAAGACTGACCTTCTCCCCTTCCACTGTGGTAGGATGTCTATTCAGTATTGAGCTGTATCTCTAAGGTTTTCAGTATTCCTGTATCTTGCAGGATATAAGATAAAACATGAAAATGAAGTCTTAGAGAACGCTCGTTGTTGGGGAGAAAAATTTCAGTGGTTAAATAGTCCCACCAGTGGGCAGGAACTCTGTTTCACTGCTGAACAGAGGTTATGTTGATCTCACTGTACAGTGCATGTTGGGCAATTGTAGACCACAATGCCTTGGTTTTAAATTTGTACACAAAAAAGCATCCAAATTTCCCCCTCCACCCTCAGCAAACCATAAATGCCAGCTGTAAATTCTTTGCAGAACTCTTGGACAATTTTCAGTCTACAACTTGTTTTTACTATCATAGATTGGATTTTTTGTGTATTTTGGAATTACATAAGTAGTTCATTAAATAGCTAGTTTTCTATCCAGCTGAAAGAAGAAACATGTTTTAGATGGCTGCCTTACTTGTTACATTATAAGGGTATTATTTTCTCAGCTGTGACTTATTGTCTGTAAGGTGACACAATCTGGCATTGTTTTGCCATTTTTGAAGGTAATAGCTGATATGAAAATGTCCTAAGTTAGGTCTGAAATTACCAATGAATTTGTCTTTGATGTATTTTTATCTTAATTGGTTTGATTTGAAATCAACCTTGCTGATATGTTAAAAAAAGGAGTACAATTTCATTTAATACTCTTTATTAATTAATAAAATTCTTGTTAGTCTTATTCTACAAAACTCTTAACTATGGATATGATACTGTATTGACTTACACCGTCTCATTTTTAGTTCTTTAATTTGCATTACGGTGGCTATTCTGAAATACAAATATTGTACATTATAAAATGCTTCATTTAATAGCTTTGTGATGTGAAAAGAAGAAAAACTGAAGATATTCAGAAAGTTCTCGGTAGATTGTCTTAGGTTAAAATGCAGTTTGAGAAACATATGCATACCTTGATAAAGTGAAAGAATGATGTTTAATATTTAATGTATGAAACATGAAATAACTTGAGTCCTGTGATTTCAGGATCTTAACACTGATAATTTATTGTAACAACACCATCTATTGATGTATTAAACATGGTAACAGCTTTCAAGTAATAAGTAATAATAAGCATCTTATGTTAATATAATTTTGATTTGTTCTTGAAAACTTAATGAAAAGGGCTGTAGCCTGCAAGTTTTGCTTGATGCTTTGTTAGCTGTGGAATGTTTCCTGACTGTAGGTTCTGTCCCTAAAAGAGTCAGTTCATAAAACAGTTAATATTTTTATATTCCCATTTATACCTTTGTTCTGTTTCGAATCTTTAAAAATGACAACCTGCTGTGTTCTCTACTTATTAATAATATTCCTTCAAAAAAAAAACAAACAAAAAACCACCACAATCTGGATCAAAAGGCGATCACTTACCAACCCCACCACCCTGTCAGTTTAGGCACTGTGAATTGCATTTCATTCAGTTTTGTTAGAATTACATGCGCGTCACTTTTGGTGCAATATTTGCCACTTTCTTAAATGCGGTGAAAATCCAATGTAGGCCAATATAGGTACTTGATAATTTTGGCACAGTTGTGGTCTAAGTGAAGGAATTCCCTTTGTTGGTTTGTATTTTTGTCATGTAGGAGGCCAGGTAGGGAGTGTGAGCATCCACTTTAACAGTGTAATTGGTGGTTTGGAGTCAACTCTGGTACCTTTCTGTATTTCTTGAATAGCGTGTGACCTAAAACAGTCCACACAGAACTGAAGGTAGGCAAGGAAGGAATCAAAGGAAAGGCAGACACAGCAAAAGGAAGAGAGGCAGAAGGATTGTGTGCTAATTCTTCCTCTATTACTCTTTTCTTGACCTGCACACTGTACTATTGCTGATTTATAGCTATTTATTTTAGCTTTAAATTTGATTATAAATTGTTCTTTAAAATAAGTTGAAAAGTACAAGTTGTACAAGGTGTACAAATTACACCTTTTTCTCTTACTGAAATATCTGTATTTCTCATGGTTTTGTTCTGTAGTTCTAATGCAATTACACAAATTACTTTGGTATAGTATTTGGATGGAGGTAAATGTGGTATAGTATTCGGATGGAGGTAAATGTCTTTGTATTTCAGTATGTCAGCTTGACAAGCAGTGATTGAAATAAGGACGTCCAATTCCTTTTTCTTATGTTGACAAGTAGCGTATTTTCTGGTAATGATCCTGCTTGATGCATGTTATCAAAGATATAAAATAACCTTATTTCTTTTCTCTGCTAGCTTGGTGATGTGATGGTGGACATAGCAAGTAACATTATGTTAGCTGATGAACGTGTTCTGTGGATGGCACAAAGGGAAGCGAAGGCTTGCACTAGAATTGTACAGTGTCTACAGAAAATTGCTATGTACCGGCTTGCAAATGGGGCTCAAGTTTATTCAACCGTAAGTATAAATTTCTTTAGAAGACATGTTGCTGGCTCTTAAGTTTCAATAGCTTTTTATTTTTCCTTGCTTAATAGCTTTTGGCATTATCTTAATCTCTGCTCTTTCTGTAGGAAGAGGAAAAATATTCTGAATTCCCTGCCAGATATACAGAAGTAGTTTTTGTTTTGTTTTTGTATACTGTTATGACAGAGAATCCCTTAAAGATTATTTGTTGTTCTTCCTGTAGCATGTAACTTTTTTTATTTGATTTTTATTTTTTTGTCTTAGTATTCTCCAAATATTGCTCTTGAGGCTTATGTAATAAAGGCTGCTGGTTTCACTGGGATGACGTGCACCGTATTTCAAAAAGTGGCTACATCAGACCGTACAGGACTCAGTGATTATGGGAGAAGAGATCCAGATGGAAATCTAGATAAGCAACTAAGCTTTAAATGCAATGTTTCAAATACACTGTCAAGCCTGGCTTTAAAGGTTGTATACTCACTGTTTTTCCACTGTCTTTGTAATAATATCATAAATATGAATCACTTGGAAAGCAAGCTTACATTATGAATTTCTGATGTTAAAGTACATTCTTATGTAATCCAGAATGGCACTGACAAAGGATGATTAAAGTGACACAGGATAATATAGTTTGCTTATGGGATAATTTCTTAATGGACTCAGTTTTTAATGAGTGGGTGTGGTTTCCCTTATTAAAACATCTTAAGTGGAAAGATGCTTTCAGGCTGTTTGTAGGTATAGATATTAAATGCTCCCTAGTTCATAATAGTTCTTGTTTATTTCAATCTGTCTTATTTCTAGAATACAGTTGTGGAGGCTTCTATCCAGTTGCCAGCTTCCCTTTTCACCCAGAAGCAAAAAAGAGAAATCAGACCAGCAGATGAATCTGTCTACAAGCTTCAGCTTATTGCATTTCGCAATGGAAAGCTTTTTCCAGCAACAGGAAATTCAACAAATCTGGCTGATGATGGGAAACGTCGTACAGTTGTAACACCAGTTATTCTTACCAAGATAGGTTTGTTTTTTATTATTACACTTTTATGATCTTTAAAAATAAGAAGCTTTTCTTGACTCCTTTCTGTCAGGTAGCGTATATCTATTTTTTTTTTTTGCATTTGGCATATTGAGAAATTTATGTGCAAATACATTTATTTTGTAACAGATGGTTTAAACCTAGCCAGTCACCACATTCCTATAAATGTGACACTGCGGCGCATTGCGCATGGAGCAGATGCTGTTGCAGCTCAGTGGGACTTTGATCTACTGAACGGACAAGGGGGCTGGAAGTCTGATGGCTGTCGCATTCTTCTGTCTGATGAAAATATTACTACCATTCAGTGCCACTCCCTCAGCAACTATGCAGTTTTAATGGTATGACACTTAAAATTACATA
Source organism: Cygnus atratus (assembly GCF_013377495.2). Taxonomy (NCBI): domain Eukaryota; kingdom Metazoa; phylum Chordata; class Aves; order Anseriformes; family Anatidae; genus Cygnus; species Cygnus atratus. The sequence goes on from NC_066365.1 coordinate 59,587,217, forward strand.
TTCTTTCTGGAACTTAAAAACATTGGAACTGCAGTTCTGTTTTTTGTTTCTGCATTAAAGTAAGCATTCCCTTGTTGTTTTCACAGAAAACTACACATAAGAAATGTTCAGTTGTTACTTCTGTTAATACAGATTTGGATGCAAGATGAGGTTTAAGTGGAAAACTGTCAAAGTGTAATTAATTGCTTAGTATGCTGGAGAAAAAAGAATTTTCATACGAAAAGAACGATGCTATAGGAAGCCATTCTAATGAACCATTTAATTAGATAGGGTTTTATGAACTTCAGTCTTACAATGGCAGTTTAAAATAAAGAGCAGATAGCATTGGAGAAAAAATGCATCTGTTAAAGAAAATTTGTTAGCTTTGTCTGTTAATAGGAATGCTTCCCAGTTGTTTTTTTGCTATAATCTATAATCAGGGTTAGCTATTTTACTGCAAATTAGCTATTCATACACTAGTATTAGTGAATGGAATAGTATTAGTGAATCTGGTTCATTAACGGAAGAAATGAACTGAAAAGGTAAAAATAAAAAAAATTATACAAAATAAAATCTTATTCTTTTAAGAAACGTAAAAATGTATATCTCAACATTAGTCTGCATGTATTGATGCCAATAAAATGGTTAACCAGTTGTAAAATACGATAGATAGACAAAAAAAGAGGGAGGTGCCTTCTCGTGCACTTCAGTTAGAAGAAGAATTTCTTTTTTGCTCCTGGAGTGCTTCATTTCAGAAGCTTCCAGTTTACAGACGTTGATTGATACCCTGCTCATCAGTCATCACCACATGTAAAATGTGATACCTTAAAAATGGTACACCAGTAGGAAACAGGGCGGAAATTTTAAGAGCTTTAGGAATACTCTTAACTTACTAAGTGTAAATTTGGTGTGGGTTTTGTTTTGTTGTAGTTAATGTGCTGTTTGAAATTATATATATATCTTTATGTAATCATACTCGGAAGAAAGAGCATTTCTTGATGATCAGTGCATGAGAAGTTGCAGTTTTTGTTGTTTTCCAACTCAAATTCATAATTCATCCTCTTAAGAGAATTAAATAGAATAACAAACAGCTAAATAGAAATAAGCAAAATTAAGATTTGGCATGATGCCATAACGTTAAAAAAAAGATTCTTTTACCTCTGAAGGTACTGTTTTAAGTGACTTCAAACTGTTATAATTCCTTAGCTCCCTTTAATATTTTTAATATATAATCCTTCCCTTAAAATATATGTTCTTTAGAACTGAATTCATCTGTATGTGTAGTATACACGTGAAGAGAGATTATACTTTAAATTGGTCACATCTCTGCCATCTGGAGGAAGAAAAATGAAGGGCATACTCAATCTGCAGCTGTAAATGACTTTCTATATTAACACACGGTAGGATTACATCAATAGCTATATTGTGAGGCATATAGAAGACTACTGACAGCCAGAAGTCAGAAAAGAGGACGAGGCAGCTTTCTTGCTTTTCTGCCAGTGGCTCTTCAAGCAGGCATTCCATTCCATACTCAAAACTGGTATTCCTTAAATATTTAGCTACTTCCAAAAGTTTTAGGCTGAGTCAGGAGAGGAGTCAGTAGGTGGAGGAAGAGGGAGAGTAACTCTCATCTATGTTTCTTACAGTATGCTGCAAAACATCTCTCTCTAAGTAGCTGCTGAAGAAAGTTTTCATACTTCCTAATGTATTATTTAACTAAAAATTAAAAATAAAATAAGATTATTTTGAGTTCAGTTTTAGAAGTTTGGCTTTTAATTCAGCAGTTATTGTTAACATAAAATAACATGAACAGAAGTGGCAACCAAGGACCTGAATGCAGCATCCATCATTATGGCTACTGGCTAATAACCAGAGTTATTTCACTCTTCTGCACATATACACTCTAAAATAAAAGGTTTAAAATAGTGGTTTATATACATTTCAGAACATAATGTAAAGTCCTCTCTGATAAGGAATGCCATAACTGAGTGCCCAGTTTCCTAATCTGGTGATCTAGGAACATACAGCTATAAAACTTTGTATTTAGTTGGAAATCATTTTAACTGCCGCTTAATGGCACAGATAACCAGGAGGCTCAGCAGTTCTCCTACAGTTCTTGTTCTCCAGTACTCACCAGCTGTGTGTGACACTGCCTTTGCTTATGCTTGTAACAGCAGTGGGTAGTTAAAGATCTCCAGCTGGATATTAGCCAGGCTGTGGGTGGTGTTCCAATCGGACTATGCTGCCTGCCTGAGGTGCAGTATTTTATGACCGTTCCTAAAGTGTTTTCATCTGGGTGCTGAGGAAAACCAAATACATAAAAAATCAAACTGACAATCTGACTAAATTAGTTTGAAATGAGGTTAGTGAGTGAGTTAGCAACAATAAACTTATATTCTGATAAAAGAATAATTGAAGTAGTGAAGATGCTGCTGACTCTAATTTAATTTTAAGCCTTGATTCAAGAGCTCTTCCCCTGACCATGAGACCAGATAACCCATTTTAACCTTAAAAACAGATTGTGCACTGATTTTTCTCAAAATAAATTGAAGTTTCCTTCTAACATCTTACAGTTTTTTTGTGAATGCTGAATTTATTCTCCCTTCCATCAGCATGCATTTGAACTTCACTCAAACTTCTAAAAGTTGTGTAATTCTCACAGTGATATCTGAGAAAAGTTCCTGTATCCTGGTCCATCTGAAAATAAAAAAAAATATATATATTGTTTTCCACTGAACTTAGTTTTATTTTGTGCTGGAAGGTACTGAAGCTTTTTTCATTACCGTTATGGAAACAGAATCCTAGTAAATCGTTTCAACGTGAGTGGAAACTTATCTAACTGCATCCAAATCAAATGAGAGTATTTTTTGCTTTTCTTGTTCATAAGTGAAAATGTCACTCCTGAGATGTTATTTAAAATATTGTCATGCTTTAACAGTTCAAGATTCCATTTCATACTTACTCCTTGAGGAATATTTTGACCAGTGAGTTCACCAAGCTTGAATGATGCTAAAGAGATGTTTAAATCTTGAGTTATCAACTATCTATTCCAGTCAAACAGTACTCATAGAGCAATGGTCTGGTAGGAACCTCTGGATGTCAGTGGGTCCAATTACTGCTTAAAGCTGGATCAGCTTCGAAGTTGAATTATGTTTCTCCAGGTCATATTCAGTCAAGCTTTGAGTATTTGCAAGGATAGCAGTTGTACGGCCTCACTGGGCAGCCTGGGTCCAGTATTTGGCCACTGTCATCAGAATTTGTTTTGTACATCTAATTAGAATTTTCCATGTTGCCAACGATGTCCATTGCTCCTCACAGTTTCACTGAACTCCAAGTAGTTTGACTCAGTCTTCTTTTTCCCAGTATATGGTTCAATATAATAATGAGATTTCTAATTGTAATGATTAGTCCAGTGTAGGAGTAATGATTTCTCCCATATTCCTTCTCTTAGAGATGAACAAATCCAGCTTTTTCAGCCTTACACATTGTGTGCTTCACCCTGTTAATGATTCTCCCTTTGTTAGACTTGCATTATCCCATGTGTCAGTGTCTGTCTTATACTGGGGAGTCTTAAACTGAATATAGTTCTGCAGAGGTGGTCTTGCAGTGCTAAACAGAGGGGAGTAATTGCTTTCATTCACCTGCTTGGTATATTTTCACTATTACAGGGAAGCATGGCCTTGGGCTGTAGGGTATGCTGCTGACTTGTGTTCAGATTCTGTCTACCAGCACCCTTAGGTGGTTCTTTTCTTTGCTTTCTATCTAGTCCAGCACCCAGCCTGTACTGTTGCATGCATGGCGTTATTCTATCCAAGATGCAGAACTCTCACATATTCCTTTGTTGAAATTCATGACGTTTTATCAGCCCGTTTCTCTGGCTTTTCAGCATCCATCTGTATATTCTCCGATCTACTGATCATTCTCCCCACTTCAGCATTATCTGCAAACTTGCTGAGGGCACTTTCTGTTCTATCTGTGAGTTGTTGCAGATGTTAATCATCACTGAAACACATGATCGTTCTACGTGCTATACAAAGTTATATGCATTTTAAAAACAAGAAAGTTATGTTCTGTCTAAGCTGCTAACTTTTTTGTATATTCAGACATACACGAAGTCTGTGCGCTATAAAGCATGACTGCATTTGTAACGTTCAGTCAGAATAACAGGTATTGGTAGAAGAAAAATAACTATAAATAATGGGGGGAGGCTACAGGGGTATAGTATTATATCTAGAAGGTTCCTGATTCTTTTATTGTCTCATCTCCCATTCCCACCCACAAAATAAGGAGGTAAGATGGACTAACGTTACTTTTGGTTTTGTTGTCAGGACTTGACAGGAGCTGAACTATATACGCAGCCAGCTGATCTTTTGCATCCAGTAATTTATGCCACTGCCATGGTTTTGCTAATGTGCCTGTTGATGATCATAGTCAGCTACATATACCATCACAGGTATGAATCAAAATCACTAGAGACTAAAAAAATTACTTTCAAAGTGCTTAGGATCCTTTTCTTTCTTATATGAACGTGATACAGTAATTTGCATCCGTATTTTTTTCCTGTAAAATTTGTTGATGCAGACTGACACTTAAGCAAGTAGCTATTTTGTATGTTCTTTAGTATGGTAATTTAACTCATGTATCTCTTACATATATTTACATATACTATATATATATATATACACACTATATACATATATAATATACATGTATTAATACATATATTTAACCATGTATCTCTTTAATTCTCATTTTTCCTTTATGATGCAAGAAAAGACCACTCAAAAATGACAGTGAAATTTAACAAAATGTTTAGCTTTTGACATTTCTGTTAATGTCAGTGAAAGCTTGAAGCCTAAGATTTCTTGAATCAGGCCTCAAATACTTGTATAAAGCTGGTTGATAAGAGGGTGTTTTAAATTCTTGTAATGAAGATTAGAGATTATATTTGAAGTCAAACAATCATTAACAGTAATTATGTCTCATTTAACACGAATGTATCTTGCTAGTTTCTGAAAGACAATAATGCAGCTATACTTTACTTTGTCTAATTTGTTTTTTAACAGTGTGATCAGGATCAGTGTAAAAAGCTGGCACATGTTAGTTAACCTAAGTTTTCATATTTTTCTGACATGCGTGATGTTTATTGGAGGCATAACTCAGACCAGGAATGCGAGCATTTGCCAAGCAGTAAGTAAACACAACAGCACAAATAATAAGTTACGATTACTTCCAAAAAAACAATGTTAAAATACTGAATTTTAACTCTTCCATCATTTGGTAGGCAAAGCTGAGCTTTTATGTAAATATGAAGGTTTGCTGTTTTTAGTTCTTATTTATTATAACTGAATATTTTGGAATTGTACTTAAGATCATTTGGAAAAAACTAGTTTTACCAGTTTCATACTATAGGGATATTCATATATATCCCCATGCCTCCTACAGTGCAGTACAGGCATTTTCATCAGAATGTAAAATTTTGATAAAGAATCAATTTTTTTTCTACCTTAAAACTTCTCTCATTTTGACCCATCCATGAGGATAGAACTAGATCATTATTTGAAAACCAAAAAATAATTCAGAAATGCACTGGATTTTTTTAGCCAGAAACGCTATCACAAAAATGTTTTTTACCTGGTAGTTTTATATTTGAGACTCATTTGTTACAGAATTATTATAGAGAGCTGTAGGTGACATTTACAGACCACACAAAAAGGTGATTTCTGCAAATATAAAATTATTTATTTTTTACTGCCTCAGGATAACTTAAAGGAAGTGACAAGTATTTAAAGTCAAAGATCTGTTCTTTCTATAAACAAACAGCTTTATTGGGACTCCTCTTTTATAATGATTTATTCTTCAGAGATTGAGCCATCTATCATTCAGTTGTGTTTAAATATAATGCAGTTGCTTCTTTGGAAAGCAACTGTATGAAAATTCAAGTTTTATGCAAATTGCATGATAAATGGTTATCTTGTAACTTGGTAAAATGGGAATGTTTGGGGGTTTGTTTGTATTTTTCTCATTTTTTATTTTTTTTAAGGTTGGGATAATTCTCCATTATTCCACTCTTGCAACAGTATTGTGGCTGGGAGTGACATCTCGTAATATTTACAAGCAAGTAACCAAAAAAGCAAAAAGGTGTCAAGATCCTGATGAGCCGCCACCTCCACCTAGACCAATGCTGAGGTGGGCCTCTTGTTTGTTTCTGCAACTCTGTGTGCCAGGTCACCTTGCTCATATTCTGACCAGAAGTTTTAACAGGTTGATATTGTTCTTTTGCAAGTGCTTTTCCTGTAAGATTTTTCCTTTCAAGTTTACAAAGTTACTTCCAGATTTTTCTGCTCCTCAGCATCATTAATGAGGATGAAGCGAAGGAAGGCTGGTCTCGGCATGTTACAGTTATGATGTTGTATTTCTGATTTGTAAATTAAGAAATTGGTAGTGGTTTAGCATCACTGGGGGGGCTTTGGTTAGGACTTCAAATGGGAACACTTCCCATTAAGTTATGGGGGAAAGAATGTGGAGAACTGTGTTATCAGACAATTAACAAACACTAGAATTCAAGTAAACAGTTTAATATGGTTTTCTGAAAAATTGCTGACAAGTCATTTCAAAAATGTCAGGCATTGTCAAATGAAAATAGTATTCTTTGTAAAGCATTCCTCTTTACAATTTGTATTTCCAAAATCACTGAAATGCAAACAAATTATCTGTAAAATTCCCTTTATGAAATACTTTTAGTAGTAAAATTAACATAATTCGTACATATAGCTTACTGTGCCTCCAGATACTAATTAAAGAGTGCTGAGCTGGAATTCTCCACAAGGTGGCAGACATTGATTAACTTTGATTAGTTACATAGCAAATATTTAGATTAATTTTAAGGTACAGAAAGTGCAGAAAATCAGAAATACTCTTCTGAATATCAACTAAAATTTGCAGTACTATGTACAAGCATATAGAAATATTACACACACAAGTCAGAAGGTAGAAGGTTAGTATTTATACTACTAAGCACTCCTTTTGCTTTATTTAATTTATTCATTGTTTTTGTTTTACGAAAAATAATCTGTTCCATTCAGTGTAGGATATCATGATCGCCAACTGTTTGCCTTCCAGCAGGATACTGCATGGCTATTTTAACATCTGTGTAATTTTATTTCATTTTCCATTCCCTATTATTTGTCATGCTGGTTTTGCTTTGGAAAAATTTACAGTAATGTTACCAGCCTCGGAGGCTCAGCTTTGTGTAAACATAAACATGCACATACCTTTTCAGATCTGGGCACCTCCTTTGTGACAATGACAGTAACTCTGCCCTGTTCTTGTACTTCTTTCCAAGCATACTTAATAAATTCTCAGGTTATTCTGTCTCTGCAGATCAAAGATTTCCTGAGTCAACATGTGATGTTTTTGCGTGGGATGGCCATAGAAGGATTTAAATTTTTTTTTTCATTCAGTTGCCCATTAAACTTTTGCTCAAGGCAAACCTAACCATTAGTGGCATAGGGCAAAGAGTTCTGTATAAGAGTTTCTTGCTTGTGTGGAACCACTCACTTCATTTACTCAGGCCCCCGGTTTCTTGAACTGAAAGAGACAAAACCAACCAATTCACTCTTTGCTGCCATACTGCTTAGATTCTTCCTCCCACGTACCCTTTCAGATTCACAAAGGGTATTTTGAAATGGACGAAGAAAAGCCCTGGTAGGTGTATATATAGTTTTCTCCTCATTTGCCATGTACAAATTATTCTGCTTTGCATTCTTTGGGCTTAAAGAAGTCCACTCTGCAGTTGATAGGAAGCCATTGTGCTTACACTTGGATCTTCAGTTCCTGTAGGTGTCTTATGAGGGTAGACTTCATAGCTATTAATCTTCCTTCCTTACTAGCACAGATAAACTTTATTCTCTATTTTGGAAAATTAATTTCATGTAAGATAGTTTTGTTGATCTTCTCTATTCTGTATGTTAATGTGGCTTTATCACAGTTCATAAACAAGATGAAAAAGACTTCAAAACCAATTCCGTGTTTCGTAAAACACTCTAGGCCAGAGAGGGGTTCTGATGTGGTTCACAGTAGCCATGTTGCAAAGCTAGTGCAGCACTTGCACTGGGTGGAATTTCTTAATTGTTTGGAACTTTATGCCAAGTATATTGAATTGCATTGCCATGCCAAGCGAGAGGGTGTGAAAATAACTGTTTCCTAGCTGCCAGTCACAAGAAGGAAATGGAGTTTGTCATGCAGAAATGGCGTTTTGTTGACATGTCTACCAAGACAAAATGAAACAGTTTCAAATTATTTTTACTTTAAAGAATTGCTTTTAAAAGAATATCAAGATCTTAATCGTAGTATTCTTCATGGAAATCAAAATACAATAGTACAAATACTGGGTATGAATGCTCTACTTAAAAACACAAAATTTCACTATTTACATGGTTTTGTTACTGTTGTAACACGTTGTATATCCATGTCATTAGATTTTTGATCTAACTGAAGGAAAAAGTGTAGCACAGCATGCTATTGATTGGAATGATTGTTGGTAATTAGTGATTTGATTAGTTAGATCCTCTAACAACACATGCCCTCATCCTTGTGAAAGCATAGAGTTTTCATTACAACTGCACTAGGAAACAGGAGGTATGTGGTACAAGATCAGAGTTCTTTTAAAAAAAATACAGTTCTTATGGCTTCTGAAAAACAGCTCTTCTGAAAAGTTTCCATAATATTAGGCAAATTCATTCTCCAGGAACAAGAGAGAGAACACTTACTATTTCATTCTAAGTTTCCATATTCTCTTCTAACAATTTACAGCTTCTGTCATCTTTTTCTTCTTCCTTCTAACTTTATATGCCTTGTCTGTTCAGTGCCTTGGAGAGAGGTGAGAAGCTGAGAAAAAGGTGGTTTGCACCAGAAGGAAAAAACTGTAGTGAGGAAGACATGGAAAAAAAAATTGATTTTACTGGAGTCCAAAACAAATTCATTCCACTTTTTCTTTAAAAAATTGTATATTTCCAGAATCCTGGAAAGCTCTCCTTTTCCTTATGGTGACCAAATAAATCCATTGCCATTATGCAGCCAAGTGTTTATATATTGGTTCTACTTTTTAGGTTCTACCTTATTGGTGGAGGGATCCCAATCATAGTTTGTGGAATAACAGCAGCAGCAAACATCCGAAATTATGGCAGCAGACCTAATGCGCCTTAGTAAGTACTGTATAACTGAGAGCTCTGTCATAATGTTTCACAGTCTTGCTTTTCTGAATACTACTTGCAATTAATTCTGGTAGTTCCAGTAAATGTAATGCAGCCAAGGTCACTTCACTTTGTTTTGAACTGATAAAGCATAAATCTCTTCTGAGAAGGTGTTCATCCTGATTTTTTTTTTTTGGCTTGTTTCTTTTCCAGTTGCTGGATGGCTTGGGAACCTAGCTTAGGAGCATTTTATGGACCAGCTAGCTTTATAATTTTCATAAACTGCATGTATTTTCTCAGCATATTCATACAACTAAAACGGCACCCTGAACGTAAATACGAACTTAAGGAACCAGTTGAGGAACAGCAGCGTCTTGCCACCAATGAACATGGGGAACTGGCTCACCAAGATTCGTTGTCAGTGTCACTAGTTTCTGCATCTGCTTTGGAGAACGAGCACAGTTTTCAAGCACAGCTTCTGGGAGTGGGCCTTACTTTGCTATTGTATGTTGCTCTGTGGATTTTTGGAGCTCTGTCAGTTTCCCTGTATTATCCTATGGACCTGATTTTTAGCTGTTTTTTTGGGGCAACTTGTTTAAGCCTTAGTGCCTTTCTTATGGTGCACCATTGTGTTAATAGGGAAGATGTCCGGCACGCATGGATAACAACTTGCTGCCCTGGAAGGAGTACGTACTCTGTGCAAGTGAATGTTCAGCCCTCCAGTTCCAGTGGAACCAATGGAGAGGCCCCCAAGTGCACCAACAGCAGTGCAGAATCTTCATGCACAAATAAAAGTGCATCAAGCCTAAAAAATTCTTCTCAAGGTTGCAAACTAACAAATTTACAAGCTGCAGCAGCTCAGTGCCACCCTACTTCTCTTCCACTGAACACAGGTCCTCAGCTTGATAACAGTCTCACTGAGCATTCAGTGGATAACGATATCAAAATGCATGTAGCTCCATTAGAGGTACAATTTCGGACAAATGGACACCCAAGCCGGCATCATAAGAACAGAAGCAAGGGACATCGTGCTAGCAGGCTTGCAGTATTGAGGGAATATGCATATGATGTTCCTACCAGTGTGGAAGGAAGCGTGCAAAATGGCTTACCTAAAAGTCGACAAAGCAACGGTGAAGGGCATTCAAGGAGCCGAAGAGCTTATTTGGCATACAGAGAACGTCAGTATAACCAATCCCAACAAGATAGCAGTGATGCTTGCAGTACGCTTCCAAAAAGTGGCAGAAATACTGAAAAAACAACAGTTACCAACAACAAAAAAGATATTCTGAGGAAACCAATAGTGGTTGAACTTGAAAACCAGCAGAAATCTTATGGCCTAAATTTAGCCATTCAGAATGGACCACTTAAAAGCAGTGGACAGGATGGACCCTTGCTCACTGCAGACAGTACTGGTAATATTAGAACTGGCTTATGGAAACATGAAACTACTGTGTAGCATTACAACTTGTGGGACAAATCCATGTGAACTGTGATTACACATTCCTTAAAGTTATTAACACTTTTAAAGACTGTTTACAAACTCTAGGTACTTTATGCAGGGAGGGAACAAGGGTAATCTGCCAAACAAAAGATTGTATGCATTACCTTCACTGTTCTTACAAGGATGAACTTCTGCTGTTTTTGTGAAATTTTTTTGAAGTATCAATCTTGTTAAGAGATACAGAACACAACTTTGTACATTTTTTATTTTTTACCTGTAACCCTGCAGATGTGTCCACAACACATTTCAAGTTTGTATTTAAATGTATAATAAATAGTATTTTCCCCAGCAGCCCAATGTTGCACTTGTTGTTTTTCAATTAAAGATTATTAAATTCCATGTCATCTTGATTTTACTACTTAAGTGTGATAGTTTCAGTCACCAAAGAAAACACTTGGTGTCTGAAATAGACAATGCAGATAGCTTAATTACATCAGTTTGTTTGAAATGCAGTTATAGAGAATTTACAGAGGTTTTTCTAGTTTACAGGCAACTTAGGTACTCCAAAATTACTGTCTTGTGGTTGATGCATAAGTTAGTTATATTTTCAGATGGTTGTGGCTTACTTCAATATGTACTTACACAGGGCTGTTGTATGCTTGTCCTGGTAATGTATTTGGAAAATACAATTTTTCCCTCTTAATTGCCTGGCTGGGGTCTTCTGGTTTTTAATTTGATTTAATCATTTGTAATTGAGAAAGAAGGGGTGTGTGTGTGTAAATTTTCAAAAAGGACTTTTTCCATGCAAACAATCATTTCTTCAATGTATAATAAGACTTGAAGGTGCAAGTATTTTACATCCTTCTGAATGAGGAGCTCACTGTATTATTATTTGTTTGTGGGTAATGCGAAAGAATGCGTTAGCCTTAAATGCTGATTTCTTAACCTACAGAAATTTAAAATTAGTAATGTCAGGTGCTGGGGTGGGGAGGGAGGGGACAACTTCTTTTCATGGAGTGCTTTGATTTTTATGTTAAGATGTATTCCATTTTGACAGTTCTGTATTAATGCTGTGCTGTTTACTGAAATTCTGTTTCGTGTTGTATTGCTGCTTTTTCACATCCCTGAGCAAACAAAGATCAGTGGGAGTTTTTTGCTCACAGTTTCTAGATTTTAAACAATGTTTGCTTCTAAATCTTAAATCAATAGCATAGATACCAGTGAGAAATTGCCCTTGTAGTTCAAGATTCACTTATAAAACATGAAGAAAGTTTGCGTAGTAACAAACATCTTGTGAATTTTTAATTCTTGCTTTCCAAAACAGAGGGACCTGTTCTGCTGTGGGAGTTTGTTTTTTCATTTGAATTTAGTTTATACCTTCTCTGGTTCCAAGATTGGTTGGATGGTTGAATATGAACATGTGGGGAGATGGGGGAGGAAATGAAGGGGTGGTATCTATGAATATAAAATTTGTTTTATATGGAAGACCTAACTTTTGAAAGTGATCAGGTTAACAAGATCTGCAAATATGACAAACTTTCATACCTGTAATACTAACCCACCAATGCCACCTCGCATCTGAACTCACCTCCATACAAGTAGATTGAAAATGGCAGTAGGCTGTGGTCCTGAAGTAAGGAGGTGAGGAAATCGGCTTGACATTTACTGTTATACCTAGCGTTTACTAACCTGGTACTTTTAATAAAGCTCTTGCAGAACTGGCACTGCTGACCAGGCTTCTATGTTGACTGCAGTTGTGGCTTACCAGTGTATCATGGACAAAACCCTGTGTCAAGTGGAGAATGTCCCTACACACTCAAAAGACAGCAGCTAAAAGGTCAGTGCAGAGATAGGGTTTTACGAATCTCTGAAAGTGTGCTTTTTAGTCAAGCAGATGACTGGTGTGACTTCAGTTTAAAAAATTAATTTTTAATCACTGCAGCAGTCTGCAATGAGGATGGTTCTTCTTGAAAATTAACCAAAATCAAACCCCAAAATGCACATTTTTTATGTACAAACGAATACTTAGCTGAACACATCATCTCCTCTGAATTCAGCACTTAGTATAATGGTGCTTATAAATATTGCATTCTCTGAGCTCTAGTGCAGTAGATGAGGCAGGACTTAAGATTAAGTGAGATCAAATTGTGGAGAAATTTTGTACTCTTTATTAGATGAAGATTGTTGAAAATTTGCACTTGATTTGCACTACTTGGCTGTAGTAGAAGTTTAGTACACATCTTTCAGTGGGGCATCACTAAAAAGCCTCAAATCCAATAGTTAAAAATCTAATAGTTAACTTTCATGAACGAAAGAAAATACTAAATGTTGAAATAACAAATAGAGGAATGTAAGAGTTTAGAGATTTTCAGAGAATATGCTTCTCATAAAATGCACGAAGACGAAAATATTTATATAAAAGAAAACCTGTTGTTAAATGTGAACTTCTGTTTTTGTTTACAGGAGGAGGAGTTCATCCCATTTCCGAAGCATAAGGGACAGGTGTGTAGAATCTATGTAATTCTTGATGTAATGAGCTATGTTTTGTATAATACATAGGTGGCATTTGCTTCCACTGACATCCACCTAAATTCTGTTCACTGGCTGATCTCTTTCTCTCAAATTCAGGTGTTCCCCCTGCATCCTTTTCACTAATCTCTGCTGAGCTGCAAATGAATTCTGTGTTAGACTGTGTGCTGCAGTCCTCAGCACCCTTCTTCCTATCTCGTTAAGGTATCCAGCAACTTCACAAACTGTGGCAATTTCCCTTTAAGCCACAAATGAGTGAGTTTTTCCTCTATCAGAGTCTAGCTTTGAGGAGCAGAAAGGTGCACTATGCAGAAATTTAATTTCCTCTGTTAGCTAACTGGACGCAACTGATGAAACAAATTTGTATGACGGTTTTCCTTCTGGGGAGGAGGGATCCCTAGCAGCATCCAGAGCGACTGAGCAAGTTATTTAAAATTAGAATAAATACTGATGTGCCATGCAGCCAATCATTAGCAGACATATTTATAGAGGTGGTAGAACATGCAACTTCTGCATGTTCCCACGGAAGCCATAATATATGATGAACTTGTTTATTCTGTTGACACTTAAGAGCACTTACCCAAATCAGACCACAGTTTAATCTTCAGCTCTGATGGGCTGAAGATGTGCTACTGTTATGAATTTTCATGTAAAACTGTGCTTGGAATTTAATCATTTGTTAGTAACTACAGGGCAAATAATGTTTGCAGAGGAAAATAATTTGATGTAAAAACAGAAAAAGGATAGTTAAAAGACCACTTTTACTAACTATGCTTGTACATACAAAAATACCTATTCCCAGACCATTACAGTTTCAGTATCTGGTTAAAAAATTGATGCAATCACTCCCACCTGGTTCCTTTCTTTTGTGGATAATGAAGAACCTAGCAGGTTGCCCTAGGATGCTACCAGTCTGGAGTGACACATGGAATTGCCCAGTACTGGAAGATGATCTGGATATGGGAGCCCATCACCAGTGTAACAAATTCCTGACAATGACTTACATTACTCTAACCTATGTATCGCATCACTGAAGTTTTCTCAGCCTTGTGGACAGTACGAAGGAGCTTTTAAAAAATCCTGACATACAGTTGAAATGGTTTTATGTTACCAGTTTTGGAGAAATGGATCTTTCAATCTTAAATGAAGTAGGGTGCACAAGCGAACCTTGGGGGTGGAAGACTCAGTATGAGCTTTTTCTATTACATGATTCAAGAGCTTTCCTAGTACCTTCAGTAGCTATCAGAGAAGTGAAATCTGCCTCCATCTTTTTGGCAAAAGTGTTTTGTAGTTTGAGATTTTTTTTTCTTGTCCTGTTTTTATGTAAGTTCCGTCATCAGATTTTTCAACACTATCAGCTATCTAACAGCTATCACTAACAGTAACAGTAACACTAACAGCTATCCAATCAGTTATATCCATTAAAGAGATTAGCTAAACAGGTGTGATTTCCCCTTCCCTGTTACATCTGCTACCTTATCTTTCCTGTTCCTGAATCTAGGAACCACTAAATAAAGGCAGCTTAGTTCTTGATCATTAATTTTGTAATGAACTCTTAAGTAGCCTCATGTATACAGAAATGCTCGAGGAATCTGAGGAGAATTTCCTAATCCTGTGATCCTGTCCAATATTTCAGATAAAGGAAATAGAACAGTTTTAATCCAATACTTGACAAAAAAAAAAAAACAACTCCCTGCACAAGGGAACTAAACAGATTCCTGATGCAGATCTAAAAAGGAAGGAGAGCAAAATTTTAATACTACTTAATAGGTAAAAATAAGTTCACTGTGGCAAAGATGAAGCTGTTTCTTGCACTGAGGTGCCCTTAGACTGAACAGTGTTTAGATATGTTGTTAATGTTGGAGTTTAATGGATGAGAGCTGATGTACTAGTTCAGCTCCTATTTGCCTATTTTGGAAGGTTTTGTCTGAAAGCAAGCAAGTAGACCCAAGAGTGCCACTGAAAATGACATGGAGTGAAGTTACATGTTAGAAATACCACAGCAATTAATGACCAAAGCTATCCGAGGGCTGATCTTCATTTGTTCCCAAAACATCTTCTTTTAGAACAATGTAATTACTATAGTCCTATGACTGGGGTAAAATTATTTCCTCCCTTGTGCCAAACAGTTGATACTCAACTTGAATAGGCACCTGATTTGTTTGTTGCCCCCGCCTTGCTCACCCATGAAGCTATCAGATAACAGCTGTTAACTCAGCAAGTTAGTGGCTCGGCTTGTACAACACATGTCAAGTACCTTTCGTCTCCTAACATTAACTATCTAATTTTCTTGCTTCCCAAAACACTCTTTCTTCTTAAGATAGGTACCTTGATGGGCAAAACCCCCAAAAGCCAGTCTTTCCCCCCAGGAATCGTGGCTTCTGCTGCAGGCTGTTTTCACTTCATCAGGAAGCGTTTTATAAAATTTTATTCAACAGTACTGAGATTGAAATGTAGATGGTATATTTTCTGCAAGGCCATGGGCTTTCTTCTGTGAGATAACTGTTCACCTAAGAAAAAGTGATAGACTCCATGGTAGCATGATGCCATGAATTAGTCTGGATCAGAAATTTGAAAGGTCGTTTGGAGGTCTCTAAGACCTGCTCTGTAATTTCTGTTAATTTCCCTAGGTATTCTGCTTTTCACCAAGTGTCATCATAGCCTTGTCTTCTCAAGAGAATGCTAAAGCAACTTTCTTAATGCACAGGAGAAAGCTTAAGAAAATAAGCTCAAACCTTTTATGTCTGAAAACACACCACAGAGAAATTCTAAATTTATGCCTGTGTAACTTTAAAAAGACTGTTCAGTGTAACTATTTAAAAGACAAACAACAACAAAAAAAGACATACAGACTTTCTTAAGGCAAGTAACTTTTCTTTGCAAAATGTGCTGCTGCTTACTTTTATCCAGACAGCTGATTAAATCACCTGCTGAAAAGACCAAGGTTGCTGTTAGGCTGTATTTTTACATTGTCGAGTCTTTCTGTTTTTTACGGAATAGGTGTCCACAAGCACAAAGCTCCAGAGTGTGCCTGTTAGCGCTCAGACACTTGTCCCCTGTGTTTTCATCCCACCGTTTGCATGGCACGTCCTGTACAGACAAAAATCAAAGGTGTTTCAGAGCTGCCAGTACCATGTGCCTGCTGGTAATGAAGCCCCAACTCCTCTTTTCCTAGGTGTAGAATCCCAGTGAATTTATATTCACTCTTGCCATGATCAAATCCATCCCTTGTAAGCCATAGATACCTGCTATCTGTAAGCTATTACTCATAGTTCTAGATACATAGGTTTTGAAGAGGAAAGAATTCAATTAATAGCACTGTCAAAATGTT
Source organism: Cygnus atratus (assembly GCF_013377495.2). Classification (NCBI taxonomy): domain Eukaryota; kingdom Metazoa; phylum Chordata; class Aves; order Anseriformes; family Anatidae; genus Cygnus; species Cygnus atratus. The sequence goes on from NC_066365.1 coordinate 59,603,691, forward strand.
TAGTTCTCAATGTACAACCTTTATTTTAAGGAAACTTCCTATTTAACAAATAAAATCTGATCTTTAATCGTGCAAACATTCCCTTCTCCACAAAGTCAAAATGAAAGTTGTTATGCTTCAAGTTACAAGTTTCGATACATTTCCTTTGTTTGGATTTAAGCATAGTGCTTTTCAGCAGCATTCCAACCTTAATCCAGTTGATAGTGAAGAGTCAAAAATGCCCTAGAACTGTGTCCCACATATTCATGGGAAGAAAAAGCAGGAGGCAAAGGAACATAAAGAGAGAGATGAAATGAGAATGGTAGTGGAAGAAGAAAATGTGAAAGAAAAGGCAGTTCTTACAAAGATTTTTTGTTTAAGCTGTAGCATGGGGGCTGGTGTGTGCCAATAGATCTGGACCCTGCAGATGGCTGCTGCTGCCTCCCAGTGCTTCCGAAGGGCCTGTGAATGCTAAAACAATGTCAGGGCCTGAAAATAGCCAGGAAAATTTGAGGAGTAGGAGGGGTAGAGGTGAAAAAGATACAAATATATTGTAATGCTGCTAGTGACAAGCCATTTGCATCAGACAGAGGCAAAACGAAATGAATGGGAATTCTGTCATCACAAACATGAGGAAGTGGCGTAATAATTAAGAAATGATTTGAAGTAACAATATGAGTAATAGCAGAATGGTAAGAACCCAGCGGAAGCCCGTCACAATAGACAGGTTTCGTCATGGAGAGAGTGTTGCTATGGATTTCAGTGGAGTGCAGACTTTCAAAGTTGCCTGCAGTCATGGAAAAAGTTCCAAATTGAGAGCACGCTCAACATCATCTCCAGAAATGAAAGTCTGCTTCTGCTATGCTGAAAACAAAAAGCACAATGCAGCTGTGTTAAGAAGCAGATAAAGCAGAAAATGGGTAATACCGCACTCATAAATACATACTTTTAATATTTTAACTTCTAATGTGCACTAGAAAACTGTATTTGCTTTCTGCTCCTTCTGTTGTTTTTAGCTCTTCAAAATCCTGCACTGCACTGTCCATCCTGTCCTGATGGACACCTATTCTGAACCTGATGCAAGAGAAAAAAATAAAGGTTTTAAAAAAAAAAATCTATCTCAAACCCCAAAGTCTTTGTTTGTGGGTTCTTATAGAAATCCTATTAGAACAACAACGTACATGTACACAACAATGTTTGCATTATTTTGTGGGTAGTCTATTAAATTGCTGTGATGCTTTCATTGATCTGTGGAGCGAACAACAAACTCCAAGTACTTAAAAGGTCCAGTTACGAAACCCAGACGCAGAAAACACGAGCTTGCTTGCCCAGCTCTGACCAATGTAATCATTGCATTAAGGAGGCTGATTTATGGTAAGTGACGTCTGGCTCTTGCGTGTGCATTTTATATCTTAAGAATGGAACCAGAGAATTAAATAAGGTGATTCACAATCAATAAAAATCAGCATTCCCTAAGCATGTACGAAAACACTGAAGTTAAAGCTGTAGGGATACAGGTAACAGTTGGCCTCAGAATTAAAGCTGAAGTTTGCTTCCAGTGTTAATACCATGATACAAAGGCAACACAATGCAGAAATGCCCCTCATGCTATTCCTGTAGTCTTAGATAGTGGAAAAAAAGCAAAGCTTTCACTCAAAATCACTCAGTCTTATATTGTTTTTTTTTTTGTATACTGCCCCTGTATTAAAGAGCCAGTCTAACATTTAATGTGTTATGTCTGATTCTGTATTGCACAGGAAGTTAATCAAAGCATAGCAGGCTCTAAGATCCACCCAGGAAAGCTTTTGGACTCTAGGTCATGGCTAAATGTATTTGTGAGGCGCAGGAGAAGTTAATGCACAAAATGATCCTTCTGAGGGGCTTATGTGTCAGTTTATTGTAAGCTGTAAATTGCTTTTGGAGATGAAAGACGTTCTTTTCTACTATTAACTATAACATAATGATGCTTAATGATTCTGAAATTGTTTCAAAGCCAGGGACAGGAACGTGCTCATCTCAATGCAACCCAGCACTCCCAAAAGAGCACGTTACTGAAATACCTTTCAATCTCAGAATAGGAATGTGTGGACACAATAACAGAACCCTTGCTATAATATACATGCCAAAACAAATTTATTCGTCTGGATTTTTCATGGCCACTTTCACACAAACGTAGCATTCTTTTAAGATTTGTTGTGTAGACGAACAGTCGTGAGGTACCAGGAAACACCAAGAAATGAAAACTTTATATAGGCAATGCCAGGAGAACAGTGGAATTCAGCCTACATACATCTCACGTAGAAGAGGCATTTTTATATTCTGTTTAGGGATTGCTTGTTGATTAAAGTACTAATCAAACCATGTAATGCCATCACTAAATCTGTGCAGTTAGACAATTATTGCAAGTTTTACCGCACAAACCTCCTTCACTATTGAGATAGAAACGATATAGAAACGATATATAACCGAGATTAACATGCCAGAAGCATGAAAGCAGGATGTTCAAGTATTCATTGCATGAATAACTTCAAAAAACAATTTTGCAACATGACCTCATGAATGCAAAAGTTGTGTATGTGTTCACCATACCAACCTCAGTTGAGTCACACCAACTTTGTACACGCCATGGACTCCAGTGGTGTTCCAGGCCCAACAACAGTGGTGAAAGCTTATTCAGCAGTGCTTAAGAGCAACTGAAACCTAAGCCAGGAAATTCCTTGGCTAATTCTGGCCATTCTAGATTTTTACTGATTTCTTAGGATACATTGCAAATGAAAGCAAGGGTTGTGTATGTGAAATCTATCACCTTTTGCAGGTATCCCCAGTTTCCTATGGATATTTTCAGATGCCAGGTGATTCAGGAACTAAAAAAATTACTTGCACAGATTTTTGCTTCTGCCTCAAAATACATACTGTTAGAGCCCATCCTTTATTATGTTTAGAATATTTTTAAGAAGTGGTTATGATTTTGTTTGTTGCTGCTGCCTTTTTTTCTTCTTCCCCTACGTTTTTTTCCTATTATATATTTTCCTACATTGGCAAATGCCCATTTTTTCCCCCAGAAGATAGCACTGAAGGCTGTAGTGCAAGGTGCACATATTTCCTTCCATACTGCGGTGTAAAATACTTTCGTGCATGACGTATTGCAGGCAGCTGAGCAAGAGGAATTTGCAGCCAATATGCAAATAATTCCTAGAGCACAGCCCTTTATTGTCCCAGTAGCCTTACTGCACCAGCCACAGTCAGTGCATCTTTGCATAACTTGTGGGCAGCCTTGGTGGCAAGGGGAGCTCAGGCTCACCCCAGAATAATTTAGCTTTGTCTTCCTACCACCATGATGCTGTTTAAAGAGCAGTTCTTTCTCCCAACTCAGAGCTAATCCTTAAAAATATTGTAAAACTTCAGATTAATCTCAATAACAGACAGGATAAGTTCCACCCAAAATTAGATTCTTTGCTAAATTAAAATCTTTTTATACCTCTCATCTGTAAACAATTAACAAAATGCAAATCCTATTACTTGTCTAGGCAAACACAGCAATAAGGAGAGAAACTTAATTTACCTTGGCAAAACTGAATTTTCTCTCACCTCCAATCCATACCCAAGAAGACAAAAGTATGATCTCATGCTGTGATCATCTTGAATTGAATTGCTCCAAGAAAAGAGCTGGCACTGAGCAAGCTGTACCATGGTATTATGTCTGAGTCCATGAATTGAAGTAAAACAGCAGCAGTTAACTTACCATTTTCAAAGTTTTGCCTCAAATTTATTAGTTTATTGATTGGTCTGGGGCTTTCATTTTAATTTCCTGTTCATTTTAATTTTCGTGATAACAGCAATGGCAATTCTAGGATTTATTATCATTATAAAAAATGTTTTGAAAGAAACTGCGACGGATTCATTCATTAAAACTGCTGGAGTTTTACTTTGTGTTGTGGAAATCAGGGTGGTAATGGTTTCCATTACAAATGTATGAAGTAGCACAAAAATTCCTTGACTGTGAATTTGTACCTCATTGCACTGCAATAATAATAAAAAAGCAAATTAATGAGCTTTCTGCATCTAGGCTAACGACTGGAATATTCTCCAAGCAAATTAATGTTCTGTTCCTTCTGTTTAAGCTCTTTGAGCTCACTGCAGGCAAAGTTCACCAGCAAGTTACAACCCTAGGCCCTTCCCTGTTTCTGCAAGTCTCTTGGCAATGGGCTGTTAGTGTCCTGAGAAGGTTTTGCAGGCTGGCATAGAACCAGATCAACCTTCAGAAATGTCCTTTGTCAGCCGCCACAGTGGGCATGTTACAGGGGTGCCTCTTCCCAGGCAACTAGCGCCTCGTTCCATTTAACACTGTCTCATTTAGAGTACCAAAGCATGGGAAGGTCTTGCCTTGACCCCCTCTTTTAGAAAAACTTGGAATAAAGAGAGAATCTTAGACAGCATTTTCCAACCAAAGGTATTTACATGGTGTGCAGGAAAGAGTGAAATTGAATTTGCTATCAGTGGCACAACCTCTTGGGGTCCCTCAATATGAACCAGCTCCCTGATATACCAATTGTCTTGGGAACAAAATAAAATAAGACATAAATAAAATAAAATAAAATAGGAAATTAGATATCTGCCCCCAAAACTTACCTGTACAATTCCTAGAGATCATCATGCAAACTTGCAGTTCGTTTCAATGCCAATGGAATCTCTTCATGAACCAACTTTCATGGCTAATGGAGACGAAGTTGATATTCTGTCTGTGCCAGTCTGTATCACGGTCTCTTTTATGCAGTTGTGATGCATCAGTTACGATGCTTTATTTTACAAAACAGTCAACAGAAAGTAGTGATTGAAGCCTTCTCATCAGATTGAGAACAGGACTTGCTTGCTGGAATAGACTGCATGCTGCTGCCTGCTGCAGAAATTCAGAGATGCTTTCGAACAGTTAATATCGCCGCGTCATAAAAATCAGGTTTTCTACCTGTGTGATTAGCAGACACTCCGTCTTGTTCTCTGCCATTGTCAATGCTCTCACCTTGCTCCGCAGGAAGGGCATCATCAGGAAGCAGACCTTGTTCACTGGTGGTTTATGCAGAAGAACCTCACAAAATTTGGCACTTCTCAGACAAAAATTTCTTGACTGTTTCCAAAAGGCTCTTGCTCCTGTTGGTTTCCATTGCATTTGTTACACCATACCAGCTATCAACCTGTAATGACCTCATAGTACCCTGCAAGCAGCATCAGAACAGAGAATTGAGCAATTTCCTCACTGCTCCTTTATTTTTTCCAGCCCTCAGCTTTCCTTTTGTAAGGTAGGTTATTAGTACTTCCCTTTTTTTTTTTTTTCCTTTTTTTTTTTTCCCAAATGATCATTAAAGAAAATAATTGCATTACAGGCAATTTTAGCTTTTTTCAAAACTTGCGAGGAACAGAGTCAGATTTTCATTTCAAATCCAGTAACTAGACTATTAGCCAAAAGTGTCCCCAAAGTAAGTGTGAATGTGATGCATACTAGTTAATATATTAAGGTAGAATTTGGTATGTGGTTTGTATTGCTGGAAGATATCTTCAAAACCCCTTCAAAACAGTGTAAAGTTGATGATGAATCACATGAATAAATGCACAGAACTAACATTTACTGACACTTTGAATATTTTGGGGTTGTTCTCATATCTAAACATGATTTTAAATATTTTGCTACAAAAACCTTGGTGTTGTCTTGTAAAGCCAGCTGGATATATAATCTCTTAATTACTGAAACATGAAGTCCAGAAGAAAAATGGAAAGATTTGGAATAGCACAGGTCTCATAAAACTGGAAAGGGTAATAAAAAATGGAAAAACTGAATAGTTTTATAGACTTTTTAATGTTGCAAATCCAAACATAATTTTATGACAGTGGCAAACTCTAAGTGATGAGATGTGAAAGAGAAAGGTAGATCATAAGTTCCCAGTAGATATTTAAAATGGGTACTGCCAACCAGAATTTCACTCAGAATTTAGGTTCTAGATGAGGTTTTATTAAGCATTAAGAGAGTTAGATTAAGTGTTTTGATGACAACTGTGTTGAAGTTTCAGGAGTTCTTTATGTAAATAGAACTTCTTTCCAAATCTAACCAAGGCAGTTTTGACTTGGTGCTGTCACTCCAGGGATGCAGTGACATTAGCTAAGAGAGAAGCAAGTGGCATGGTTGAGTGGTCTCCAGTTCAGGTGTACATGTGCAAGAAGGTAAGAAGTAATTATAAGTTATTTTCATTCCAAAGCAAGGTAAAATGCCCAGATCTCCTCAGTTGCCCTAACGTGACTTACAGACACATTCACATTTAAGACAAGTGCTAAAGGAGTAGCATTTGAAAGCAGCAGCTACAAGAACATAGACTTATGGGGCACATCCACATCACAAAACCATAGAATCACAGAACTGTAGAATCACAGCATGGTTTGGGTTGGAAGGGACCTTAAAGATCACCTGGCTCCAACCTCCCTGCCATTGGCAGGGACACCTCAAACTACACCAGGTTGCTCAAAGCCCTATCCACCCTGGCCTTGGGCACCTGCAGGGATGGGGCATCCACAGCTTCTTGGGGCAACCTGGTTTATTGCCTCAGCACCCTAATAGGAAAGAATTTCTTCCGAATGCCTAATATAAACCTACCGTCTTAGTTTAAAGCCATTCCCCCTTGTATCACTACACTCCCACAGTCCCTCCCCAGCTTTCCTCTAGCCCCCTTCAGGTACTGGAAGTCTCTTTGCAACCAGTGAGATCATCAAACTTCAGTACAAGTCCATGGCTGTTGAGGATATGACAAAATGTCCATGTCTTTCTCCCTTTCCTGCTAAACGTGACTGACAAGACCAGAGAAGGGGCCTAATATGCTTAACTAAGTGGGTTACTTGCAACAAGCAGGTAGCATCAGGGAGATCACTTGCCTTTTCTGCAGGCGTGGAACTAGTTTGAGGGAGATGACCTGTGGATATTATGTAGCCTTTCATACCAGGCAAGTTGCATGCAAGCAACCAAAGCAATTTTTCATTTGAGAGGGGTAAAAATGTCTGTCTTTATCCTTTCTGCTCTTATAAACTCCTCTTATAATTTTCTGTATCATAAACCTCCCTTCTTTTTAGAAAAGCAGAAGATAAAAGATACATTTGGGGCACATTATTTTCAGAAAAATATCCACCTTCACCTGTTTCAGTTTGTATGATCTATTCTTCTTGGACTGCCCTGGTAATTTCAGGTTTTTGCATACAAGCGCTTGCTAGACAAGCTCGCCTTGTACTCTAGCAGGTTTGTATTCAAAACACCCACACACTTTTACCAGGCAATAATTCCCTAAGGTTTCACTAATTACCTCTTCTTTGCAGTCTGCATCATTATATCAACCAACTGAGCAATTCTTCCTTTTGCATCACACTTACATAGAAAAGTGAGAGGTCAGTGCATTAAATTTAATGACACTAATTTTTGCTTGCTTGTTTTTTTTTTGTTTTTCCACGCACCTTTACATAAGCAGATAAGCAAATGATCACAAATGTAACTTCTGTGTTTATGTATGTATAAATATCCAGCTGGATGGATTACAACCAAGCTGTTTCCCAGGGTGATCAAAAAAAAAAAAAAAAAAGGAATTTTACCTACCAACGTACAGCCGTAGGGGGTGAGATAGAGGAAAGGGCTGGCACAAGTTGATACTGGCTTTGGTGAGCTTATGGGTATGTTTTTATTCTCCTAATAGAAAAGAGAGAAGCAAAATAACTTGTGTTTGTGGTAGGCTTTGAGGAGTGGGGGTGGGGAACACAAAGAAATTAATTCGTAGCACTCAAATCCATCAGAGAAACAAGCTTCTCAGTTTTAATTTGTTCTGGCTTATAAATATAGTGATATTACATTCCATGATATCAATTTAATCTACCTTTCTCACCCACTTTCTATAAATAATGAGACTGAAGTAACTTTAAAAATAGGAGGTTTGAGTTCCTGTATTCAGCAAGGTAGGTGATCCGTGGAATATTGTCCATTGGAAAATTTTAATGACAAACTGAAAAACACAGAAAAAGAATAAGCAGATGTTAAATGACTTTGAATCCTCCCACGTGGATGAAGTGCTTGATGTCAGGGTTTCAGTAAGCCTACTGAATTTTAGAAGTGCACATTGAAGCACGCAGTTCAATAGCAGCATATCTGTGGCACTCAAACAATTGCGGTCCACATTAAAATCATATTCAGAACAACGGCATGTATTATCGAGAGAGAAAATAGAGCTGTGCAAGATACAGCAAAATAGAATCTCAGCAAAAGCTCCTGAAATGCTGGTTGTTACATATGTAAAGTCTTCAGCATAGGCTTGTTGAAAATGTTTGTGAGCCTTTCAGATAAGCCTGACCCAAATTTAGAATGAAATTGGGTTGTTAGGGAAGCCAAACCTAAACCAAAGAAACAGAAAACCAACAAAAAGTATCTTTAGACTGGTTTCCTTAGGCAGTGCATCTTATACAATTGTGCTCTGTTTTTCCTTTCCAAAACCTTTTTGACACTCCTAGCTGTTTTAGCTCTACTTAAAAAATGGGTACGTACCTCAGAAGACGGTACATTTTTGTGTTTTGTGGGTATACACAGGAGCAACCAACATAATGCTGATATTGAGGACAAACTAACACTCTAGCTAAACCTAGAAGTATCCCAACTACCTGAAAGCCTATTCCATTCTGTAGCTGGACTAATACAAGTCCAACTAGACACAAAGTGTGTTTAAGCTTTGCTGCACAGACAACCACTTGTTTTTCAACGTTACAGCAAAAACTCTGCCTCTCCATACATTTAGTTTTTACGAACTGGCACACATCTGTTGAGACCAACAGGTTGCAGGGGGCGGGGGATTGTTATTGTTCAAGGCACTGTAAGCACATAAGTCACGTCAGCTGAGTGACAAAATCCTGCCCCAAATCAAAGTTATCAGAAAACAAAACAAAACAAAGTCTCCCCCACTACTCCCATATATCCCTAAAAAAATCACACAGGGTACCAATTGCACCAATAAATGTTTCTGCATGATCCAATGAAACCTGAACTACCCACCTTTGTCTAATTAAAATGTATATGAAGTCAGAAGAAAGAACTGATGACCATGGCTAATGTATTGGCAAGAAGAAGAAAAAGGGCGAAGGGAGTCATAAATGTGCCTCTTCGGGCAAATCAGTTGGGCTGAGACATGCTGAAGCATATGTTCCCCTAGAATTAGTAAAAGTGAGCTGGCAGATGTGAAATTGCAGAGCTGGAGAAAGGAGTTAAAGCACAGTGAGCACTTCTCCACTGAGCTTCTGAAGCAGATCACAATCCTGGTTTGTTTCAGTGGAAGGTGACTTTAAATCATTCTCTGCAATGATTTCAATTGCATTTTCATGGATATAGTGAATGAGATTATCCTGTTCCCCTATTCTGTACGTTTCTTTTGCTCTGTCTCTTTCTTATTTCCATTTCTGTATGCAGAATTCTCCAGGTTTAAGTTTTCAGGATGCACTTTTAGACAAAAAGGAAAGATGTTTCAGTATTGAAATCTCTTTCTTATAATTTAATCTATATATAGGCAGGCTTCTAAATCAAATTCTGTTGTGCAACTCACTGCAACACTTCTCCTTAAGTCAATTTTGTTGAATTCAGACACTTGTCATGATGATGAACCACTGAGTAATGGTTAAATCTGTAGTCTCCAGCTGTTAATTTCAGGAAAAAAAAATGCAGAATATATGTCAAAAATACAGAAAAGAATCTGGAATGAGTGCTTGTTCTGTTCATTACTTTCACAAGACTCCTACACAATAAATTCTTGGTATGTGTGAAGAAGTCATCTTCAGCATATGTCATTCAATAGCCTTTTAGAACTGCCTCATAATCAGTAAATGTGAGATTGAAAGCTAATGCCATGTATTTTAGCACAGTAACTGTATAACAGCTTCACTTGTAATAGGATTGACAGAAATTGCCATATCCAGAGGAATCAGAAAGGACCAGACAAGCCCCACTAGCCACAATTATACTTGAGGAACAGTGATAGAGTGCTACTCTCCTCACCACACATGAAACCTGGAGAAGGTATGAAGATGGCAGGAGGGCTGGAACTAGATGATCTTCAAGGTTCCTTCCAAATCAACCCATTCTATGATTCTTTATCTTTCCACTGCCCATCCCTAAAATGTGGCCAGAACTGAGAATGACCAAAGGAAATAAATTGGAAAAAAAAGCAAACAAATGTGAAGCTGGTATGAAGGAAAGGCAGAGAGAAGGTAGCAAGTGCCTTCAATCTGCACTGAGAAAGTTGGTGACCCTCAGTCACCAACATTTCACTTTTAACAGTATCCTAAATTTTGATGTTAACTTTACCTGCTTGCAGTATTTTGAACAAGGATAATTTAGTCTTTGGGAATCCTGTTTATTACAAAAATCAAACTGTAGGGAATACTTCAGTCAAGTAAAATTGAATAGGTTTGTGGGAACAGAGGGGAATGAGAAGGGAATGAGCTGTGAACCTATAAACTTTGGTAAACTTGAATGGGTATATTACTTAGTTGTCTATCCTTTATTTAAACGTGTAATTTGGTTTTATATTTACAGAGATTTAAAGGGTCATAAGAGCAATACAGGCTGCATAAAATTGGACTAAATGCTGTGAAACACAAAAGACAGAATTTAAGTAACTAATGGATTAGCTAGATAGGAATATTTTTCTGCTTAGAAAAAAAAAAAAAGATTAAGTTTTTTTTCCAACCTGCCATCTGACCTTTGATAATTCTTCATGAATCACGAAAGGGCATTTAACTTAATCTCTGAAAAAAAAAGCCAGAATCTCAATGCACCTTTTGCTAAGTAACTACTTGAAAGGAAGTGAACTGGTGACGTCTGCTGTCCTGGGCCCTGTTCTTCAAAACCCTTATGCTGAGTATTTCTTAACTCAATCAATTTCCTTTTCTATGAGACAAGGAGAGAGTGTGAGTCACTATCAATAATTCCTAGAGTTAATTTGTTTGAGAACGTCTTTGTTCCTGCAGACAGTGAACGTGGGAATCACATACAAGAGGATGTGTCCCACAGGCCCTCTACTGCTGAGATGGAAAAAAAAAATCCAAGTTAAAATAAAATACAAAAATAATTCAGATATTTTGTGAAGAGAGCGAAGTATGCGAGCTCTTTGCAGCATGATAAAAGTTTGTTTGTTTGTTTTTAACTGGCAAGCCTTATACAAAAGCAGGTCTTCAAGTTTTCAAGGAGTCAGGAGGTTGCCATGTGGCTGATTCACTCTTAATTCACCAGTCCCCCTACTCTGAAATCCATGGTTTACCTTCCTAATATCCAAGGGTTTTGGTGCACATAAGGACTTGCTCCTTCTTCTTTTCTTATCCTCCATTTCTTTTCAGCTACAGCTTCAATAATGAATTGCACTACTTGGAATTTCCTTAAATGCCTTGCTGTTGTACCAGTCCATACCTAAGACTCATTAAGATCCAAATAGTAAGTGTTTTTATGCTGGGATGTTGAATAATCTGTGTCCCCAGACTGTACATAGCATTTGCAGCAGACAGGCTAAACAGGGATCACAGTACTGGCAGTCATATTTGGGATGGAAGAGCTGACTGGCAGGGAAGCAAAGCTAGGTTCGGGGCATACCCCCACGCTGAGGAGTTCAGGTCACCTGGCAAGAGAGTGTCAGCAGCCAGTGAGAGAAGACCTCACAACCTCCCTGTGGCTGAAGCTGAAGCAAAAGGAACCTAAGATCCACCAAATGCAAAGAGCTGGGGAGAAAATACACATGGGAGCACAATATAATAGTGAGCATTTATAATTGCAGCACTGGTTGGAAGAGCAGTCATCCAGGGTACTGCTATTGTCACTGCTTTCAGGACCTCTGTACGGGTCAGGTGCATGTGCAGCTGTCACTGGCATCTCCATCCCTGCTGGTGAGCATGCTCTGAGCAGCAGGAGGAGGGTCCCTGTGTGTCACCAGGTGCTCCAACACAACCTGTCAGCATGGGAAGCCTGCCTGCAGACTGACGTGAAAGGTGTGGAATGGCTTGCACTCAAAGCCTGGTGCTTAGAGTACCGAGGAGATGGACAAGAGTCTGAATCCCCCAGACAGACCTGGAAAATTAACCTGTGCCTCCTAACCAGATGAAGCACTTGAGTAGCTTTGTAAATAGATAAGAAAAGAAGGAAACATTCCCTACTGCTGTCCTCTCCTCACCCCCATACCCTCCCAGCAGGCTTTTCTTTGAGATAAGTGAGCATCCACGCATTCCTTGGAGCAACTATTTCTAAGGACAGAGATCTGCCCAGGGACACCTGTATCTAGCACCTTGATTCTGCAGAAGGAAGGCATTTAAGCTACCACCATGTTCATGTTTCTCACTTTGAAAGCTCTAGAAGCTGTCTCTTTTGGATCTGATTTCGAGGTGCCTTTCACTTCCCCTGGAGTCTTCACAAGGGCCAGATGCTCAGATTCAAGCCCTGCAGGGCTTTTTTGGTGGGTGTGAACATTATCATATCTGGCTGTAGGAGCTTTGCAGTGCAGAGGAGGAAGAGGGCTAAGTGGCTTCCATCACATACACCAGCCTTTACCAGACTTGGGAAGGACAGAGTTGAGGTTGTTTTTCCTTTTTAACAAAGTGCAGAAGTGTGCGTGTGGGCAGGGAGTGTGAAGAAGGGGAAATAGTATAAGGGATGTGACTGAGCTGGGGTAGCTCTGAGACCACGTATGGGAACAAGACTAGCACGGATATCAGAAACATCAGGCTGATCTCCCTAATTCAGCTCAAAAAAAAGCTTGCTTTTTCCTAACACAGAGCAGAAAAGACAGTTTTAGGAAACTCCAGTCAAAAGCAGATTTAGTGATAAAGAAAAAAAATAAATACAAAGCCTCAGTTTATAATATGGTTATTATGAGTAAAGGCAGGTCTTAGGTAAAGAATATTTGCCTCTTTGTTGGTTACTACAGGAACACACTGATTGAGGAAAAGGCACTGAAGCCACTTTAGCCTGGTGTGTAGCCCGTTCTGATAGATTTGTTCATGTTGGGTTTTTGTTACATGAACACAATTCACTCCTAGATAAATGGAGTATTTTATTGACTGGATTATATCTATGCTAGGTTTTTGTTGTTGTTGTTGTTGTTTTTTAAAGACAGATCTGTCAGAGGTTTATTTTGCTTTGATTTGTACCTTACCCAGAATCTATAGCTGTAGTGTTAGCAGGCAAGGTGAATCCTAGCTTGTAAGCCAGACGTAAACAAAAAAGCCATTAGATTTACCCAGCTTTTGAAGTACATGCTGTATAATGAGCACATTGGAAATGAAACCCATCATTGCTTCAGAAACAAAGATGATTACATCCCCTGATTGTCCTGAGCTTCACAAAGTACACAAGACAATCACATGTAATTGGTATAAATTGAACATCCTGAACTGCCTGGAGCCTAAATTGAGAAAATGGAGAACAAGAGCAAAGACCTATAAAGTGGTAATGTTTTCATGAATAGAACGCTGAATTTATATTGTATGCTTCAGTTTTAATTCCAAAACTTATTAAAGTTTTCTCTCCTGCTGGTTGAGACATACTTTTATCCAAGCTCTGAACACACAACACTGCTTAAGATCAGCTTCTGAAATTTGGTGGTCCTATTCATACATGAGATGTCACCAGTATTAGTCTGTGATGTTTAAAGGTAGGTGTTAATACTAATATGTTAAGGGTGGAGCAGAGGTTTAATTCTTAAATTTAAAAACACCTGCACTAAAGAGAAACACAGTATTTTGCTGTCAGACAACAAGGGGACATCACACCTTTGTTTCAGAGGGTCACCCTCCATTTCCTGCTGCTGTTATATTTTCCTGCAAGATGGACTAGCTGTTATTATTAATAATGTGGTCTAATAAAAGAAAAATTAGGAAAGCGTTCTTCAGTAATTGTTCCTCCTATTCCAGTTTCAATTCTATTGGTTGTCCTGTCTAAAGACTGAAAACAGTATTTTTCCCATTACTCTAAATTGCCATTTCTCCAGCTGGATGTATACAACAAGTAGCACACAAATCCGACGGGATGCTAGCCAGACAGAGGATTCTGAGGAGTTGGGGAAAGGAAATAGTATATAAGGATGCAGGTCCTAAAGATGTTGCAGCTTACTACAGGCATCTGCCGGAGTGGCATCTGTTTCCAATTCACGTGATGCTGATGTGATCACACTGCTGGAAACTTCTCACACTTGGATTATCACCCCATGGCCGCAACTAGAAGCAAGACAGCTTGTCATGCAATTGCTGATGCAGTCCTTTCAGCAACTGGTAATCTAGTGTCTATTCACTGTCATCATAATTTTATTATTTTATTTTGTTTTATTTTATTTTATTGTATTTTATTTTATTTTTTCCAGAAGATGCAACAACAACATTTCTTATGTGTACACAGGTCTGCCTCAGTTTATTGTGAAGTAACTAAAATACTGAAAAGGAGATTTTGGAAAGAAATTCAGAAGAAATTTAGGAGAGAAATAAAGACCCACTGAGAGTGACCCAGTGTAATTAAGTGATGACATCTTTAGGGTCTATATGATTTTCATCCAGTCCTAACCTACCTAGCAAATGTGTCTGTCTTTCCTGCTTAATATATTTGCTGGAATATCAAAACAAAAACTGTGCACTGCACAGTGTCTAAATTAGGAGACTTTCAAACTGTTTTTTCATAGTGTTTTTAGAGGTCATTTGCTGTTCCCGTAGTTTCAGAGGTGCTCTAAATTGAACATAGTGAGTTCAGTATGAAAGAAGACAGTCACACCTTGGCTGAATAGTTTAGAGGTACGTTTTAGAGTCTTTGAAGTTCACTGAGTTGATTTGCAGGTTTAGTTGCATTTATTCACACAGGAATTCCACTAGCCTGAATAACACAGTAAATTTTTTGAGGGAAAATTTCAGCTTCTAGACAGTTAAGCATTAAGTTACATGCTCTCTACCAATATAGTAAGATTAGTGTACGTTGTCACTTTCTGCATTAAATGGGTACAGAATTCCATTACTAGGAAGAAAACGATTTCTGTTCAGAGCAACAAGTACCTTGATTAACAGAGCACATCTTGTAATTTTAAAAAGTCTCAGAGGAGAGTGAAGAGATTTCTGTACTGGAACCTGATTAAATATTATATCATTTTTGTGAATTCCAAATACTATTTAGAGATCACAGGTGGGAAGATTAGTTTCAGTTGGAAAGCAATAAGATTGTTTTATGACATTATATTTTGTTAGCCATTAAAGTTTATTAAAGATACCATAAGCTACACTACTCCTCCATTTGCAATTTATGGTGGATATGCCACCAGAATACAGTAGAGCAGGAAAGTATGTTGTCTAAAGTAAACAGCCTGTAAATGGATAAAGGCCATGCAGAAATAACTGCTGATCCTGCTTGCTGCTGAACATCTCTCTCAACATTTCTGTGGGGGCAATATTTGATAATATAGTTCCAAAAACTTAGTTTCTGGAAGATAATGTAAGAAACTCTTACTACTTCTACCAATTAATCTGTGGGTAATGCAGTTTCTGTTTCTGCAATCACTGTAGTACTGCACAGAGCATAGAACCAAAACTCCTAAACCTTTCTCAGTACTGATATGTGTATGTCTTGTTAGGATCTACATAGATTAGATGTTTTCCCACATATTCTTAAACAACCCATTCTGCAGGATTCTGCAGATATGAATCTAACATACTGGAGTAAAACCCATAAGACTCTCTTCCTTCCCTTCACAAGATGATCTAAGTCACAAAGGAGTCCTTTTGTACAGTGAGGGACAGTACAAAACGCTAAGGATGTGGCAAACATCATTCAATCTCCCATGTCCATAGCAAGGAAAAACTTACATTTATGGTTTTCTGGCACATTAGATTAATGGGTGCTCCATCTCCCCTTTGTTGGGGCTATAAAGCTTTGAAAAGCAAATCTAAAACAACAAAAGAAAAAAGTATCGAAAAAAAAAAAAGAGAGAGCTCCTGATCCAGAGCAACATGACTATGGCTTTCTCATGGCTAAGGTATTTTCACATGGAAAGGGGAAAGATTTCAGTTTATGATTCACCAAATACAATAAGAACAGTGGGTACTTTTTTTTTCATTGTTTGCTTATTTGTTTTGCTTTCCCTGCTGATTTTTGTAAATTTGGTCCTCAAATAATTTGTTCACTTCATGCATGGTATGAAGCCAACTCAGAACTTATGCTGTGAGATAGTTATTTAAGGTACAATGATGTAAGCCTTGATTATAGTAAGGTCTTCTTAAAATGGGCTATTTTTTTTCTTGGTTAAGGATGTTTGTTTGTTTGTTTTTATTGTGGTTTAAATACCTCAATCTTAAATATCCTAACTCCCAACTGAATATTTGAGATTACATATGTTAACTCTGTTTAAAGTAATTTCTGCCTCATAATATAGTTTCGGTCTATCCTAGTAAGACTTTTGCTTTTGCAATCTAGATGAAGACAGACTTTGTTCCTTTCAGCCCCTAATTGCTAACAGATAGCTAAGTCTTCACCAGGTCATTTCCATCAACTATCAGTCTGATAAGGATCTGGTGTTTCTTTGGTACACCTTATATAATTACAAAGCATACACATCATATCTTCATTCCCAGATCAACACTCTCTATGGAGCTTTCTGAACAGATAGAAAGCCTTCCCTCTTTTCTCCAAATTCTCCTCCCTTTTTTCTTCTCCACACCCAGAAAACAGTGCAAGTGATTTACAAATAAGTGAAAAATGTCAATAGATCTGCAAATAAGCAAAAACTGCATGATGGATCAGGGTGGACTGTAAAATATACAGCAAACACTAGCTGAATACTCTTGACTATGCATTTCATTTACTTGTTTCTCAAGGAAATGCCAATGAGTCTAGCCACAGAATTCCCTTACTTGTCTAGTGTTGGGGAGGCCAAAAGAAAAACTTATTGTTACAACTTTGGGAAAGGCCCAATGTTAAGGTCTTCATATTACTATACATTTCACATAAGTTTCCTTATCTCAGAAGTCATCCCTTCCTCACTGTTTTATTTGCCTGGAATACACTTTACATCAGAAATGCAATTACTGAATTTGGATGTCGTTTTCTACATCTTTTTGTATGTGTTAATCTAGGATTTTTATAATCAGAGGGATGCACAAATTCAGTATCTGTGTTAATATATATGAAGGATACTATATACCTGATCAAAATGTTTGGAGCAAGCCACACTAAGAATGGTGAAGTCAATATCTATGTAATGAGGTAGCAGGAAGTTCAAAATCTCCTAAATTAACCCAGGTAACCACAACCCCAAGGGACATTTTCTGTCTCGGACAGTAGTGTCATTTATCAATTTTCCAGATTTCTGTATTTATTACTCTAAAAAATATATATATATATATATGGAGTCAAGAGCGAGACAAAGCACTCCATCTTCCAGTTTATTTAACACAGAATTTGCTTAACTTACATTCTCGTGACTTACAGGTGATGAAAAAGTTGAATTTTCTTCCTTATTTACTTGCTCATCAATGAAAAAAGAAGAATTAGGAATTAGGTGTTAAACCTACAAATTGTGTTAGGCAAGACTATGGGTAACTGAAGTATGTTGAACTAGGCACATATCCAGTCAAATCAATGAGGCAAGGCTGAGAGAAATTCTGGATGGCACCATGTCCTTCCCAGAAAAATGTTTCAACACATTTCAAAACAAAAGATGTGAGCCAAAAAAGTAAGTACCCATCTGGTATTTATCTGCAATTCTGCAGAACAACTTGCCAGAGGAGCAAGTTATGTTCTGCTTGATCAAAAGCACATAACACCCCAGCAAACTTTTACGTCCCTGCCTTCTCTCCTCCCTGTGCAATCCCCTCCTTCCCGTCCCACCCAGTTAGACATCTATGGTAACATAAAGATAGTTGAAGAGCTAAAAACAACATTTGGAGACAAAACCCAGAGCACACAGTTATCCAAAGAGTTGAAGAGTTCTCCATAACAATCAGATCTGCCAAAGCAGCTTCCATTCCTGCCTGCAAAAATCACATCTCCCAGCACATAACGTCAGTTGATTATACCAAATTTGCTATTTTACTGCACTTTGAAATCTGGATTTTCATTAACAGTAAAGACAGCTGCCTGCTTGCCTGGTTTCTCCCAGTTCATACTCACATCTCTTGTGCTGTGGGACCCTCCTTTCCTCTTCGGCACTCCATCTGCCCCTTCATACAGGTCTTTGATTTGCCATCTGTTAGGTTATTACATGAAAGGAGGCTGTACTTGCTCTTCATTGAAAGGACTCTTAGCAGATACACTGCAGCCAGCACTGGAGACACATCCAAGGCATGCTGGCACCTCTTCCAACCTGTTCTGTCTCACTCAAACTCCATTTTGCAGCTATAGTACCCGATGTAGTTTAGCTAACCAGCATTTCCCATCCTATCAGCAAACACCTGCTCTCTTTAAAGTACCACAGTATTCTCTGTGCTGTTCACTCCTCAGAGAACCAATTGAAAACAGGGATGCAGGTGTCACAAGTAGCTTTTTTTTTCTTCTTGAACAGTGAAAAGACGCTGTTCTGAGTAACTAAAGTGTGTGAGTACATGAAGAGAAACTTGCAGTAGTGAGCAGAACTAGAGTGGGTGGTATGGAGAAGCATTTCTCAATGTTCCCGAAATGAATCAAGCTTCTCTGAAACTGTGGATAATGCATTTAATCAACTTGCTGTATGAGGTGAGTCTCTACATGTAGAGACTCTTCCAATAAATCAAGGTAGTCAAACCCAACGGTAGTACATAGAAGATATCTGTCATTCCTGACACTTTACAGAGCTTCTGTCTTAACGCTCAACCATTCATTTAGCCTCCTCCAAGTCTACTTCAAAATTTGCATCACTGCATGAAAATTTGTTCTTGTGATTTACTTGCTTAAAAATGAATGTGTTGATGCACAAAGCAATGAAAAATAACATTTCAGGTGTGTGATATATTATATCCCATCTTCAGCATATTTTCTGAAGGGTAGGTTACCTTCTTGTTTTCATACATGTGATGGATATAAATACAGAAGGAAAAAAATACAAAGCACAGTAAGGAACAAAGATAGAACTATTGTTGAATTAAATTATTGCACTTTGAGATTTATCAAGTGGAATGATGTTCATATAATCACAGAATATCCTGAGTTGGAAGGGATCCACAAGGATCATGGAGTCCAAATCCTGGCTCCACACAGGACCACCCAAAAATCAGACCCTGTGTCTGAATGTTGAACTCTGTCAGGCTCAGTGCTGTGACTGCTGCCCTGGGGAGTCTGTTCCAGTGCCCAACCGCCCTCTTGGTGAAGAACCTTCCCCTGACACCCAGCCTGACCCTCCCCTGTCCCAGCTCCATGCCGTGCCCTCGGGTCCTGTCGCTGTTCCCAGAGAGCAGAGCTCAGCGCCTGCCCCTCCGCTCCCCTCGTGAGGGAGCTGCAGGCCGCCATGAGGCCTCCCCTCAGCCTGCTCTGCTCTGGGCTGAACAAACCAAGGGACCTCAGCTGCTCCTCATACGTCTTCCCTTCATACATATTCTAGGCCCTTCACCATCTTTGTAGCCCTCCTTTGGACACTCTCCAACAGTTTTATGTCCTTCTTATACTGTGGTGCCCCAAACTGCACACAGTACTCAAGCTGAGACCACACCAGTGCAGAGCAGAGCAAGACAATCCCTTCCCTCAACCAGCTAGCAATGCTGTGCTTGCTGCACACCCCACGATACAGTTGGCCCTTTTGGCTGCCAGGGCACACTATTGATTCATATTCAACTTGCCATTAACCAAACCCACCAGATCCCTTTCTGCAGGGCTGCTCTCCATCCTCTCTCTCCCCCAGTCTGTAGGCATAGCCACGGTTACCCCATCCCAGGTGCAGAATCCAGCACTAGAATCCAGCACTAGTTCTTGTTACATTTCATATGATTGGTAATTGCCCAGCCCTCTAGTTTGTCAAGATCTCTCTTCGAGGCCTCTCTTCCCTCGAGGGAGTCAACAGCTCCTCTCAATTTAGTATGATCTGCAAACTTAGTATGAATTCAAATCCTGCATCCAGACCATTTATAAAAAAAACATTGAATAGAACTGGCCTTAAAATGGAACCCTGGGGATCCCCCCTAGTGACTGGCTGCCAGCCTGATGTAACCCTGTTTACTATAATCCTTTGAGTTCAACCCATCAGCTCATTGTTCACCCATCTTGTTACGCACTTGTATAGCTGTATGCTAAATGTTTTGTCCATCAGATTACCATGAGAATGATATAAATGTTGTCCTCATTATACATAGGCTGTAATTTAGACCTCATGACAACACATTCAAACATCACAAGAAGGGAAGAACAGTGCCTAATATCTAATTTGAAATATTTTAAGTATCTGCCATCTACTTTGGACTTTTGATGAAGTCTAAAAGTGTACCTACAGTTCATCCTGTAGTTACATGTAAACATTTTAATAATGGAGGCAGAGTATATTTTCAAGGCATTAGTCTCTCCTCTTTCCCTCTGTCTCATTTGTCTCTCTCCAGGGGCTTTTGTGTTTAGGGCTCCTCTGCACTCCTCCTACAATGGACCTACATTTGGTTGTTTTATTCAGAATTATACAAGGAATTAAGTCAAATATTATTTCTGGTGCACATTTCATTCTGTAAGCTACATATATTCAATAATTCATTCACTGTTAAAGCTTGCAATAATGATGTAAGGCATATGAAAAGCTTTTGACCTTTATGATTAAAAACTCCAATGACAGATAGGTTTTGATTAAGTGAAAAACTTTATAAAGTCATCAGTTATATGTCCAAGGACAGAAAGTTCCCAGCATCAACAGAAAAATTCTTGCAGTTAAGACTCAGACTCAGGAGGCCTTTGCTCAATTACAGTACTGACAGAGTATTCCTGTTTGATCACAGCACAAGGCATTTGGGATAATTCTCAGAAGTAATTAGGCTTTTCAGTGTCTAGGGTCATGTATCAGTGTCAAGTTTAGAACTGAAATTTCATGATCAATCCACAGCCTGAGCAAGACATCTAAGGAAAGGACCTTCATGAAGAGGGAGGAGTAAAACACAGAAAGGAGTTCAGCACTTGTTAGCTATGCCAGAAGGGTGTTTTCATTTTAAACACCAAAGTATAACAAAAGGCAGGTATTTTTCAGGTTTTCAGGATACCTATAAAGGTAACTGAGTGGCAAGAAAAGCAGAGGATGATCTCAGACTAACTAGTTATATGATGCCAGAGACATTTATTTCAGATATGTCCATTCATGACATGTTGGTGCCTGCAGTTCAAACGCCTTGTTTGGCTGCTGGTTTGAGAAATCAGTAACGCCCAAAAGGACAGAATGCACAATTTCAGGGCTGATTCAAAACCTCATAAAGTTAACAAAATCTTTCCACAGACTTCAGTTAATGCTTGATTAGCAACATAGCTGTCAAGAGCATCAAGTCTTGTTCAATACTACTTATTGAAGTAATACTTTCCAAAGGCTGTTGGTAACAGCTGAGGTGTCCCCATATGGATATATTAAGCAACTATAGAAATACCACATAGGTCATGCTAACCTAACTACAGTAATTGACAAACAACCATTGCTTCTACTTAGTTGGATTAACAAACATTGAATTTTCACCACTTATAATGATTTGCGTCATGGCTTCCTTTGATGATCCATATCATCTTATTGTTACCATTTGTTTATTGGTTCCAACAGGGAAATTCAGTTGCAAAGATTTAGCGCACAGGGATGTCTGACTTTGAAGTCTTTTGGAAAAACTGTGGTGAAGTTTAGTCAAATTGAGCAGGACCAGAAGCAGCAGTGCTTACCCAAGACATTTAGCCTACATGATAGAACCTTTCCTAACATTAAACAACAACAACAAAACAGTTTTTCTTGAAAAACAGACATGATTTTTCCTCTCACTATTGATCATTCAAAGTATTTTTTTTCTTTTTAATGACCTTATAGGTATATTCATTTTCACATTACACAATGAGCCGTTAGCTAGCTAAACTCTTAAATGCTTATTGCATGCATTTGTAAGTTGAGATAAAAATGTTATCAATTGCTGTGCCAGCTGGTATCTCTCTCAACTGCACAGGTACTGGTTTTCTAGTGGAAAGAAAATACTCTAACCTGCTGCACATTAATATGCAAGCAGTAGTTCATCTTTTAAAAAATTGTCTGTCAAATAGCTTTTCTCAGAAGTTCTCTAGTGAGTATTTCTTTTAAAGTGTCAAGTCCTTCTGTTCTATGTAATCTTCCCTGTATTACTGAGTATTCAACTTTATTTTGAAGGGAACTTTGTAAAGTAGTACTTTGGTAGCCAACAAACCTCTTTCCTTTGTGTAGTCATTTTTTTTCTTTGACATTTTAAACAAACACTTTTCCCATTGGAACCAATATAGTCAAAAAAGTGCAAGTTGGAACCAAGTTCTCTTATAATGATCTATTTTGTTGATGAAACACTTTTGCAATATACCTTTCAAGTTATTCTAAGGCATAGATATTCATGAGATCAGTTTGGCTTGCAGACTATTTATGCCAGCTGATAAGCAAGATGAGAGGGGAAAAAAACAGTGTGATTGCCATATCCCAGACTGAGTCTGCAGATTAGCAGTTAGAACAGCGTACATCTAAATGTGGGCTGAAATTTGTAGAACAATGAACATGGAGGTCACACAAGTCATTTGGTCAAAATAAATAAATTCCAAATGCTCCCTGTTTATTCACTCACAGCATTAATGACTCCAAGGTACAAAATACAAATCAAATATTAGATATATGGGGGTGTAAGAGGGAAAGGGCAGACCTCTAAACAAGTAAGGTATAGAGTTTGATAAAAACATATCCAGATAAAATGGGTAACTTCAACTCATTAGCAGAGGTTCAGTCCATGGTTGCTTTATCCAGCAGAACTCAGGATAATTGCCACTTCTCAAATGCGAATGGTCATCCTTCATATTTCAGTGAAATGCTAGCCCTTTCCTTTAATGTCTAGCTGGATAGCTACCATTAGATCTGTGTTAGAGATTTGACTATGAAAAGCCATTATTTTTAGATACAGATTTTTAATTTCTGTTGTTGTTGTTTTTTTTTTTTCCCTTTAGCATAAAAGTGAGCTTTAATACCTTCCTCACATGCTCCTATATCCTTGTATTTCCACCCTACTTCTCAACATGAAGCATGTCATTAACAAGCTCTCATAAACAATGCAGTACACCTTTTGCCATTTATAAAGCTCTTCCCAAACAGAAACATTTTTAGAAGCACATTGTTAAATATGATTGTTGGTTTTCTCTGCATACCTAACTGAAAAGATGTTGCTTTTCCCTATAGGAAAAAAGTACTCAAGTCTTCCTGACCAGACTCAGTTTCTTTTCCACCAGCTATAGTTAAAACATTTTAGTTTACTGTTCTGCAGGTGTGCATCCCTTCCCCATCACTGAGCTCTTAAATTACTTCCAGTCTCATCTTTCTGGTTTCTACACACCCATCCTTTTGCAGGTAGCTTCTCTCCACTCTCATTATCTGTGTATGTGACAGGAAAGCCCTGGCATTTCTTCCCTCTTTCTAGCACTATCAACTTGTAGGCAAGCACTTTATCAAGTAACAGTTTTCTCATTCAATGCCCCCTCAACATTTTTCTTTTCCTAAAAACATCCTGTTTGGAGGCAAAATAAATCATTACAGTAAATACTGATATTTGTATAGCATGAATTCACTGAGACAGATATAGCAATGACTGTCTACAGAGGCACCTCAAGAACAAATTAAACTCACGTATCTGTAAAGGTAGTAAGTCACTGTACTGGGTTTATGTGGCAAAGTTTTGGTAGCAGGGGCACTGCAGAGGTAGCCTTTTTGAGCAGAGCCCAGCAGCTGCCCCGTGTTAGATAGGAGCCAGCTCCAGCCAGCTCCAAAAGGCACCCGCCGCTGCCCAAAGCCAAGCCAGTAAGTGATGTTTGTGTCTCTGTGAGCACCAATTTAAGAAAGGGAATACAACTGCTGCAAAACAGCAGCTGGGAGAGCGAGGAGTGAGAAACAGCCCTGCATACCAGGGTCAGCGGAGAAGGAAGGCAGGAGGTGCTCCAGGTGCTTGGGCAGAAGTTCCCCTGCAGCCTGTGGAGAGGCCCTTGGTGGAGCAGGCTGTGCCCCTGCAGCCCATGGGTCCCACGGTGGAGCAGATCTCCACGCTGCAGTCCGTGGAGGAGCCCCCGGTGGAGCAGGTGGATGTGGCCTTGAAGAGGCTGCGGCCCATGGAGAGCCCACGCAGGAGCAGGCCCCGGGCCGGAGCTGCAGCCCCACGCTGCAGCAGGGGCAGAGAGTGACCGTGAAGGAGCAGCAGAGATGAAGCCTCATGGTCTGACTGCAGCCCCTATTCCCTGTTCCCTTGCACCACTGAGGGAGAGAAGATAGAAGAGGGTGGATGGAGGAAGGTATTTTTAGTTAGCTTTTAGTTTCTCGCTGTTCTAGTCTACTATTGATAGGTAATAAATTATATTAATCTCCCTACATTGAGTCTGTTTTGCCCATGACAGTAATTGTCATAAGCAAAACATCCCTGTCCTTATTGCAACCCTTGAGCCTTTTCCATTGTATCTTCTCCCCCTTTTCCTTTGAGACAGGGGAGAGAGAGAGTGGTTATGGTGCAGTTCAGATGCCCACCAGGGTAAAACCACCACAGTCACTCACACCTGTCTATATCATATCCCCAAGAACTGCCATGGAAATTTCATATTTAAGCTCAATACAAAACCAAGATGCATCCTGCTTTTTCTCTAGGCCTAAGTTTCCATTCAGTAAATCTCCAACGGAAAGGATCTTTCATAGTACTTTGCTACTGCATTACAAAGTTTCTTAGTTTCTTTTGAGTGTTGGGGTCTTTGCAGATGGTTAAGTCAAAGGTCTTATGTCAAAGGTCTTAAGTCAAAGAGATATTTGCCAAAAATTATTTCATCTTCTAAAACCCTTTTTTAAAAAAAAAAAAAATCTTGTATTATTTTCAAAAATTAGAACAACTAAGCAATTCTAAAATATATTTTGCCATTAATGTAATTGCTTTCAGCCATATTTCTTGGGCATTTTGTATTTGACAGAAGGAAGGAAAAAATCATGCCAATTTATTATATGCAAGCAGTGAACTTGATGAACTCAGCCTATTACATGATAGCCTTGATCAATTTGTACCAGAAAAGAAGTGAATCACAAGTTTTTATCTGGAATGAATTATCAAAGGAAAAAGATAAAATGTTGACATTAATCTTTATCACAGTAAATAGTGTAGTCACTGCTTACTGATGTTAGATTGTGTTACAGGTTATGACGATGCTATGGAGACATTGTTCACTACAAAGGACATCAGGTAGGGGTGTTTTTCATTTTTTTTCATTGGTAGGGCACCACACCTCTCAGAACACCATATGGCAAGTAGCATACCTCAGAACCTCATGGCATATGATGAGTTCCAGACAGATTGTAGGCAAAATGCATTTAGTAATTTTCATCCTCCTCCTCCAACCACCCACGAGTCATTTACTGCCTGGTTTTCTCTCTCTCAAGTTCACCACAGTAGTGAGGTGGCACAATAACTGAACAGCTAGTCTTGAGACCTCACAACCCACAGAGAATCTATCTAGCTACTATACACATCCCTCTTGAAGTCAGAAACAGGCCATATTTTGTAACAAAAAAAATATTAAAAAAAAAAAAATCTTCATTCTTTGCCAGAAGAATTCAGCCCCCTCAGCTGCACCCTTATTTGGCCTCTGTATCTCAGAGTTCATTTCACACATCAGCTAACCAGAGGCAAAGCTCAATAACATTCACCTTTCAATGTACCCACCTGGCACAGTAAGACCAGTTCCTGCTGGCACCTTATTTTTGGGTTTCCCTTCAGTTCTCAGCCAATTCCAACTCATGCCTGTTAATTACAAAACACACCTCTCAAGTTCTTTCTCTAGTTAAATGAGTTGGCATACATGAAAGGTATTTTTATGAATTCAGAGCACGTTTCCCCTGCCAATTCCTGACTTACATGCAATTTTTTAAGCTTCCTCCTTTACTGTTAAGAATTTTCTGTCACACTGTTTTTCAAAACGAACTTAAATGAATGGAAAGTTTGTTACCCTTCTCGCTGCATTTTCTGTGCTGATTTAGAAAGGCTCAGCCATGTTCACAATTCCTACCCTGCTCTGAGTAGTAGAAAAGATATACCTCTCCTGACTTTTGTCCTTCTGCCAGGAGCTTTTAGCACTTTGTCAACATGGAAGACACTGATGTTATGACCAGCTTTATGGCTTCTGCATTCTGCAAAGTTCCTACCAGCCCATTGTTCTCATCAATCTGCCACATTTTCTTGCATGGTATCTTGGTGACCATATTTCCTTTCACTGCCATTTTCTGCTTGCAGCTTCCAAACAACACTTTTCCTTCTATTTCTTGAACACCTCTTCACAAAGTTCGTTTTAATAGCTGCCATCTTTTCCCCAATTTACATTGCAGTTATCATAGAACGGTTTGGATTGGAAGAGACTTTAAAGATCATCTAATTCGACCCCCCCCCGTAATGGGTGAGGGCACCTTCTGCCAGACCAGGTTGCTCAAAGCCCCATCCAGCCTGGCCTTGAACAGTTCCAGGGATGGGGCACCCACAGCTTCTCTGACCAATCTGGTCCAGTGCTTCACCACCCTCCTAGGAAAGAATTTCGTCAGTATATCTAATCTAAACATACCCTCTTTTATTTAAAGCCAGTATCCCTTTTCCTATTACTCCACTCCCTGACAAAGAGTCCCTCCCCATCTTGCCTGTAGGCCCCCTTCAGGTACTGGAAGGCCGCTGTAAGGTCTCCCCAGAGCCTTCTCTTCTTCAGGCTGAACAACCCCAAGTCTCTTAGCCTGTCTTCATAGGAGAGGTGCTCCAGCCCTCTAATCATCTTCATGGCCCTCCTCTGGACTTGTTTTAATACTTCTGTGTCCTTCGTGTGCAGGGGGCCCCAGACCTGAACACAGCACTGCAGGTGGGGTCTCACAAGAGCAAAAAGGGGAAGAGGGGTGGAGGGAAAGAATCACTTCCCTCACCCTGTTGGCCATGCAGCCCAAGATATGGTTGGCTTTATGGGCTGCAAACACACATTGCCGGCTCATGTTGAGTTTCTCATCAACCAACGTCCCCAGGTCCTTCTCAGGGCTGCTCTCAATCCATTCTCCACCCATCCTGTATTTGTGCTTGCAACTGCCTTGGCCCAAATGCAGGACCTTGCACTCACTCCTTTTTTTTTTTTTTTTTTTTTTAAGTAAACATGAACACAAGCAGAGAAAAGTCATTAAAAATCTGAAAGCTGTGTATTCTAGAAATAGATTCTAGGAATATATATATATATATATATACACTTTTTTTTTTTTTTTTAAATAAAGCTATTCCCTTAATAAGATGAAATGTCACCATCCTGGCACTAAACGTGACAGAGATTTCAACATAGAATCATAGAATCATCAAAAAATCAAGGTTGGAAAAGACTTTCAAGATCATCTGGTCCAACCATCACCCTACGACCAATGTCACCAACTAAACCATGTCCCTTGAACACCCCCAGGGACAGTGACTCGACCACTTCCCTGGGCAACCCGTTCCAATGCCTGACTACTCTTTCTGAGAAGTGTCTCCTAATTGTTTTAATTGTTGAAGAGTAGAGTTCTTTGTTCAATTCTTTGTTTTAATTGTTGAAGAGTAGGGGCGTGACGCTTCCATTTTTCCACTCACCAGGGACATCACCCAAATGCCAGGACTTTTCAGCTATGATGGAGAGAGGCTTGGCAACTACACCAGCCAGTTCCCTCAGGACCCTGGGATTCATGTCGTCAGGTCCCATAGACTTGTACCTGTTTAGATTCATCAGGTGGTCTTGAACCTGCTCTTTAC
The DNA here is from genome assembly GCF_013377495.2 of Cygnus atratus. NCBI lineage: Eukaryota > Metazoa > Chordata > Aves > Anseriformes > Anatidae > Cygnus > Cygnus atratus. Next base: position 59,631,627 of record NC_066365.1, read on the forward strand.
TTACAGTGCGTGGGACTTTGATCCCCCAGCCTCCGTCTATGGGTTCAGGGAAATGAAAGACTTGGGAAGTCCTTCTACCAGTGCAGACGGAGGCAAAGAAGTTGCTGAGTACCGCAGCCTTCTCCATTTTTGTCGTTACCAATTACTCAGATATAGAAACTCACTCCTAATATAAGAAATTAGCCACCTATAATTGCTTACACTCTACTATTTTCACCCCTCAGTCTATTTTCACAAATGTTAAAGGTGCATGGTGGCCCTCGGGGACTCCTCCTGTCACCCCAGTGCAGCAGCCTGAAGGAAGCTGGGTCATCTCTTATGCTCTTCCTTGAGGCTCTGTGCAGAAGGGATGCCACCTCTCGCACAAGGGCTGGGAGATGGGAAAGAAGCACTCACACAACCCCTGAGAATCGGCAACAGAGTTCTTTATTGCCAGGACATCTTGCAGGTAAGCCTGCGGTATGTCTGTGGTGTTTGGTGGCTCCAAGCTAATGCTTGGGATGGAGCCTGAGCGACAAGTAGGGAGCTCGCCGGGCACTGTTGTGATGCTGTTTGTGTGCTCTGATGACAAAGAGCGAAGACATGCCAAAGTAGTCCCAGGTTTGATCTGACTGAGGTGGATCCACTTCCATTGGTTCCTCCACATCTTCTGGTGGATCCAGCTCCATGGGCTCCACGGTGTTTGGCAGGAGGATAAGCCAGTTCTTGCCTGGAACTGCCCAAACAGGATGCCTTCTATCTGGAATGTTTTCAGGCCAGGGTGCTGAACCAGGGGGTCATCCAGTTCCATGCTTAGGTCCCATGCCACTGTCTAGTTCATTTCCATGCATGGGTTTGACACTGCCATCTTGTTTATGGCCATGGCTGGGTCCCATGCTGTATTCTGGACAACTCTGCTCCCCACGGCTGTCTGCCTGATGCTCCTGCCTTCGCCCCATGCCACTGTTGCGCCATTGGGAAGGCCGAGGCCCCCTGTCGCTGTGTGGCTGAGGGGGCGGCCTGTTCCCCGTGTCGTTGCAGTGCCAATGATAATGCTTAAAAGTGTCTATGGGCTGCGTGCCAGAGGTCCCTGGAGCACTGGTGTCTGTTGTGCCGCAGGCGCTACCCCTCTGCCTATGACATGTCTCCTTCTTGTTAGATGCCTTCCTTCTCGGTGCTTCCTTGGACTGCATTGCTGTCCTCTCACACCGAGGAGGGCTGCCTCTCACCTTACTGCTTCTGCTCATCTTCCTGCCACACAATCTGGCTTTCAGAGAGCCTGGAAGCTCAGCGAGTGGTGGGCCAGCTGCAGGGGGTCCTGTTTTATAGGGCCCAGAGCAAAGGCGGGGCAGTGGTGGCCACTGTGACCTCAGCAAGCCTCTGTGACGGAGTGGCCCATGTGTGGCCAGAGGCGGCTGTGTTAGGAGTGGCCTGGAAGATGCCCTCATGTGGAAGAATGAGGAGGGTTGGCGGGGCTGAGGGCCCCTTTTCTGGGGCTGGCTCCCCTGGGCCATTTGGCTTGCCAGAGAGAAAGGCTGCCCCTTGGCCACAGGGACTGCCCTCCACCTCCCATCCTGTACCCTGGGTTTATTTTTAATACTGGTTTTTAGGTAATTAAAATTAATTTATAGAAAAGAACAGAAGCAAGGTACATCTTCAGCCCTAATTCCCATATGCACTTTGTGCTCTGAGTAAAGAATTTTTTCCTCACATCACATCTAATCTAAATCTTCCCTCCATTTGTTCAAAGCCATTATTCCTTGTTCCATCGCTACACTCCCTGATATAGTCCCTCTCCAGCTTTCTTTTAGGCCACTGTTATGGGTTAGGTTAGGTGGCAAAATGGCAGGACCTTGCAAATTGCAGCCTTACCTACCTTGTTCCACATGTTCCACATGACATTCTCCAGCTCAGGCTCTAGCCTCTCATCAGTGCAACATAGAGTCACAGAATCATTCAGGCTGGAAAAGACCTCCAAGATCATCTGGTCCAACCATCTTCCTACCACCAATGTCACCCACTAAACCATGTCCCTAAGCACCACGTCCAACCTTTCCTTGAACAACCCCCGGGACGATGTCTACCATGATCCCCAACACCTTTTCTGCAAACATCACTTCCAGCCATCTGACTTCCAGCACCTCCTAGTACATGAGTTTTCTCCTCTCCAGGTACAGGTCTCAGCATTTGGTTTTGTTGAACTGCATGATGTTCCTGTCAGCTCTTTTCTCCAGCCTGCCATACTGAGATTATTTAATTTCCATAATGATTAAAATTTATTATTGCTGAAGAGTCACTGCAAAACACATGAATTGCATAACATGCTTTAAATCTCTCTCTTAAGTACAAGAAGATGTCTTAAATGGGCTTCTAACATTTTACCGTTATTTTATAAGATACATGAACATGAAGGCAGGTATCATCAGTCTTGCATGATATATATTTGACCTTTCACAAAACGGAATAGTTCCAAAATATGATTTCTCTCAGGGACAGCCCTTTGGGTGTTCTGAGCAATAGAATCATCAGAGCCATCATAGCTATTTTTTTAGCCCTACTTTTTATGAAGGAGAAAAAGTTTTTCCCCATAGCTTCCTTAAAAAGGTCTATCTACTAAGTGTAGTAGACACAGTACTACCATGTGTAGGTTCTGACATGCAGTGCTTATAATCATTCCATTTGAAGGATCTCATTAAACAAAGTTTATCTAACTCTAGGATTTAATTAATAGGCTTTTCAAAGCCTTTGATATGGTCCTTCACCACATTCTTCTCTCTAAATTGGAGAGGTATGGATTTGAAGGATGGACTGTTAGGTGGATAAAGAATTGGTTGGCTAGTCACAGCCAAAGGATTGTGGCCAACAGTTCTATGTCTGGGTGGAGGCCAGTCACAAGTGGTGTCCCTCAGGGGTTGGTCTTGGGACCAGTGCTCTTCAACATCTTTATCAATGACATAGACGGTGGAATCGAGTGCACCCTCAGCAAGTTTGCAGATGACACCAAGCTGAACGGTGCAGTCGATACAACAGAGGGAAGGGATGCCATCCAGAGGGACCTGGACAGGCTGGAGAAGTGGGCCCATGAGAACCTAATGAGGTTCAACAAGGCCAAGTGCAGGGTGTTGCTTGGGCTGGGGCAATCCCAGGTATTTATATAGGCTGGGCGAAGAAGAACTTGAGAGCAGCCCTGCAGAGAAGGACTTGGGGGTCCTGATGGACGAGAAGCTGGACATGAGCCGGCAGTGCATGCTTGCAGCTCGGACGGCCAACTATGTCCTGGGCTGCATTAAAAAAGGGGTGGCCAGCAGGGAGAGGGAGGTGATTGTCCCCCTCTACTCTACTCTTGGGAGAAGTCACCTGTAATAATACTGCCTGCAGGCCTGGGGCCCCCAGCACAAGAAGGATATGGAGCTCTTGGAACAGGTCCAGAGGAGGCCACTAAGATGATCAGAGGGCTGGTGCACCTCTCCTATGAAGAAAGGTTGAGGGCACTGTGCTTGTTTAGCTAGGAGAAGAGAATGCTATTGGGAGACCTTATTGTGGCCTTCCAGTACTTGAAGGGAGCATATAAGCAGGAGGGGGAACGCCTGTTTACATGTGTTGATAGTGATAGGACAAGGGGGAATGGTTTTAAACTAAGACAGGGGAGATTTAGGTTAGATATTAGGAGAAAGTTTTTCACTCAGAAGGTGGTGAGGCACTGGAACAGGTTGCCCAGAGAGGTTGTGGATGCCCCATCCCTGGGGGCATTCAAGGCCAGGCTGGATGCGGCTCTGGGCAGCCTGCTCTAGTGGCTGGCAACCCTGCCCAGAGCAGGGGGGTTGAAAGTAGATGATCTTTAAGGTCCTTTTCAACCTAGGCCATTCTATCATTCTATGATATGATTCTTTTCATATTTGTTATGACAAAACGCTTTTACTGTGTCCATTTTATTTTTGTTTTCAGAGGAACTTTAAAAGCTGTACAACACATTTTTATCTTTCTTATGGCCTGCTGGTGTCCTTGCAATAAGATATAGATTATTTTGTTTTGAGAGTATATTGCAGACTGCATTCAGAACCTGAGACACCATTTTGCTAGCTGCTCTATAAAACCAATAGAGCACTATACCAAAGTTTTTTCATTCTGTATGGAGAAGACAAAAATGCTAAACATTTATGGATTACCATGGTGTTTCCTTATATCTTTCTGTGACCCCTAAGATGTATCATGGTGGTCACATGGTGGTCACATCCTCAGTTGATCTAAATAAATTTTTTGCTCCATACTTGATCAGTTGAGTGAAAGCATTTTGCACCATCTGAGAAAGTGGTCCTTTTTATAATTTATATACTCATAGAGTATTTAATTTTACTTTAAATAATAGGAAACAAACAAACAAAGTTACCTTATGCACTGTGCTATTCATATGTGGACAGAACACTAAGATTGGCCAGTTAAACGACTACCCACCTGTCTGTCAACTGCATTTGTTCCAAAATACATCGCACAGCCACCATCATATACTGTGTCTGGCTGTGATGGAGTTAACTTTCCCCACAGCAGCCCATACAGTGCTGTGCTCTGCACTTGTAGCTAGAACAGCACTGGTATCACACCAGTGTTTTGTCTATTGTTGAGCAGTGCTGGCACCAAGACTCTCTCCAACCCCCCAAAAAACAGTAGGCTGGGGGTGTGAGCAAGAGGTGGGGAGGGAACATCACCAGGGCAGCTGACCTAAACCAACCAAAGGGATATTCCATACCACATGGTGTCACAGTCAGCAATAAAAGGTGGGAAAGGGAAAGGAGAGGGGGGCTCTCGTTATGAAGATGTCTGTCTTCCCAAACAGCCACTACATGTACTGAGACCCTGCTTTAGGGAGGTGGCTGAGAATCGCTCATTCATGAGAAGTAGAGAATAATTTTCTCTCTATCTTTCCTTCTGTACGGCCTTTGCTTTTTTTTTTTTCTCTTTCTTTTTCTTTTTCCTTTAATTAAATTATCCTTCTCTCAACCCATAAGCCTTTTTCTTTCTCATTATATTTTCTCCCCCACCTCCCTTCCCTTTGAGGAGGGGGAGTGAGAGAGGGTCTGTGGAGTTTAGCTGTCTGTCAGGGTGAAACTACCACAGCAATTTATGAATTTTCCAATATTGAAGAATGCATTTTGTCATAGAAATGCCAACAAAAATTATTAGATATTGGTTAGCATTGAAAACAAATTTTCATTGGTTTTCACTTTTTATTTATTTATTTATTTAATCTGCTATGCAATAGATTTTAATAAGAAGTCAGGAATTGGTTGATGATTTGGCATAGGAACAAGCTTCTGCTTTATTCAATTAATTCAGTAATTTTTATGTTTTATTTTTTGCTTTACCAAAAAGCCCAATATTTCAATATTTTTTTTTCCAATTTGGTAATTAAAGAAGCTTAAAACAGAGACAGTTCCAGGACTAAAGGACTAAAGGCCTACATTTTAGATTTATAAAAGCTGCTAGGGCCCATATTAAGGATGAGAACAGCTCATTACCTATGAGTAGCCAAGGGGAGCATCAGGAAATGAAGAGAACCTAATAGTACTTCTATAATACAGAAGGAATTAAGCGGTAAATGAAAAGCAGAGACAATTCTTTGTCTAACAGACTTCAGCAAATTTCCAGTCTCTGGTTAAAATTGAGAATAATAGTACAGACTCTTTAAAGAAAGTGCATACAAATATAAGGATAGAACCAGCCTCCATCCTGAAGACTGTATTTGATAATGAAAGTCAGAAAGCATCACAAACCTGGGTATATCACCCTTTCTTTTTGAGATGCAAGAGAACAGCGAAGTGGAAGATGTGCTGGGCCTCTTTTAATCCTTAATACCTAGAAGCATGTTAATGGTTCCATAGAGTTACTTACAGTTGCAGTCCAGCTATCAAATCTTCAGTGATCATCTTCTGATAGTTGGATTGCTCTTACTTTCTTTTGTGCTCAAATATGGCAATGAAATAGAGCTTAATAAAGTATCTCCCAGCCAAAGCTTTTCTTAACTTGAAAACTGTCATGTGCTTGGTATAAAGAATAACACCCAGCGCTGCAGTTTACTCCATAAGACCCACGTATACCAAAACATCAATATTTAATCACAGCATAGAGTAAGTAGTTTACAATGTAGCAGTCTTAAATTTTCCAGTTATTAATTTTTAAGTGTTTATATCAGACTAACACATTGCTCAGGTTCACAGAACAGGTAGTGATCCAGGACTCATTTGTTTGCCCATCAGCATCACTCATGCTTTCCCAGCGGTTGCTGCCTTTGAAAGAAACTATTAATTTTTCTCAGACTTAGAGAAGAATGTATGCTAGAGGCACACAGATATAGATAAAAATGTACTTAACACTAATTGTTGTTTTGTATGTCATAATTTAAAAATATGGATTGCAGTCTATAATTGTGAATACTTGCATCTTTTTAGGTATAATAAGACATTATTATTATTATTATTATTATTATTATTATTATTATTATTATATTATTATTATATAAGACAAGATATTTAGGAAGTGAAGTTTTCCTCTCTCACAGGCATGTTAGGAAAAGAAAAATATTCAGACTTTTGTTCTTTTTCTTTCTGACATGTCTTTGTATGCTGATGGAGAATTAAGATCACAAGAATATGATTGTAAATATATTTGCTTAATAAGTAAGCAAAACTTTTGGATAGTTGGGGTCTGACCCATTGCTCTTTCTTTACTGATATTCCACTTCATTTTCATTATCCACATAATTTGCATACTTGCCTGAAGATGTGTAGCAAAGAAACTGTCTTTGAATGATCTAGAATTTGTATCATAATTATAATTCACTCGATTTTGCATTTTAAAGTACCTACTTTACAAATTCTGGAATGTTAAGTCACTTTATATCTAGAAACATGATCTCATTTTACATTTGATGACCTACAATTTCTGACAGTAAGGTATTTCTTTGATTGGGATAGCATACAGGTGCCATGAATGAATACATAGCATAAATATGGAGGTTTTAATACGCTGAAATTAAACTTCTGGATCAAAAATCTGTAAGCTTTATTTCATATTGAGAAGTGGAGGAACACTATCATATTTATTATTTTAACAGTCCAACAGTTAGAAATATAGGAAATTAAAACTGGATAACTGAAAATAAATTCACTGCTAAAATACTCTAATAGTTAATCCAGTGACACTTCGTAAGTAAATTGTCCACTGAAGCTTGAGTCTACGTCCTGTAAATTCCTATAAAAACTAACTATTATCTTAATACCTTTTAGAATATGTATTAAAGTGGGGATTGTGAGCTCTTTGGGACCAGAAAATTAAAATGCAAGCTTAAGAAAAAAAAAAATACTTCCCTGGGGAATATCTCTTTCTACTTTTCGTGTGGAAATCAGCATAATGCAGGTGAGATTTTTCCACTCCAGTATTTTATTTTTTTCAAATTCCTATGAATTTATGACTATACTTCTTTTTATCCTATTTAAACTGTTAACCATTTTAATCGCAGAATTACAGAATAGTTGAGGTCAGAAGGGACCTCTGGAGGTCATCTGGTCCAACCCCACATCCTTGATAAACTTTTAGGATCAGTGACATTCTGGCAATAAATTCCACAGAGTAGTTCTGATTCATACTTTAAAAGCATTTCTATTTATCAAACTGAAAAGCATTTTTTGGTTTTGTTTTCTTTTATTTCACAGTACAGTCCGTCATTCACCGATGAGAAAACAGAAAAACAAAATGCCATAGATGACAGTCTCAAAAGACAGAATATAGATCAAATTCTAACTACGCAACAAACTCAACAAATTTGCATCTTTTCCACAGCTTTAATGTTTACAAGGTGAAAGGGGCAGGTTTGTTCCCTCTAGATCTATGAATTTTAAAATATGGATATTCTAATTCAATAGAGATATCGTCAGTAAAATACTGTATCAGATTCAGGTAATATACTCTGCACCATCATTTAGATTAACACATGCATATTATTAAAAGGTGGCATAAATATTAGTGAATCTGACTTACATAATGCATGCTATAATGACATTTTGTTATTAATATATAATAACATATATAGTAGATTATTCAGTATATAATTATACTAGTATATATATTATGTGTCTAATAGCTTGATTATATAAGTTTATGATAATCACATAGTATTAACATGCTATATAGTTATCATGTATGCTATATAATTTATACATAATTGCTGCAACTACGTGTAGTTGATGGTAGGGAAAGGGAGTGTAAAGTTTGTTACACTGCTTAGAAAAATGCATGTCACAACCAGCTGCTGACAGTTAAATTCTGCTGCACTTATCCTAAGAAATTGAGTATTATTTGTATTACATTTATTACTTTTCATGATACCAACAGTTGCGAAGGTACTTTGGAACTGTTGATTCAGTACCATTTATAAGGTATTTGTCTTTTTGGTAGCACAGACTTTTTCAGATCAATAAAATATGAAGATAAATGGTGATAAATGAATAGTTTTTAAATTCCCTTTAAATCTAGGTTTATGATCACACTTACTTATTGTGTTAGTTCTTCAAAGCACAAAGAAGCTGCCTCATCCTTCATATCCATTGAAGGCTATACTCTTTTGCAGTCCAAAACACGCCAATACCAGATTTCTTATTAAAGAGATTATCATGGAGGCACTGTGTTATCTGGCAAATGAATCATAGACCTAAAAATTAAGAGTGTTATTACTCTTACTAGAAAATCCATTTAATCCATGTGTTTCTGTTTTTCTGTCAATAGAAGGGGCACTCATTTTGTCTCTCACAGCTAGATACAAAGCTTAATCAATGGGTACAATATTCTGCCAGTGTTTAGTTCTTGCCTGAATCACTGAAGCCTCACTATTTTTTCCAAAAAAACGGGAATTTAGAGATGACACTTGGGTCCTGAAATGGTTTGGAAAAAAATATGTTTAAGCCATCCATTGGTAACACATCATTTTTACTTTAGATGGATCTTTTTTACTCACAGAAAAAGTATCCCCAGCTTATATGTACAGAACTGGTTAGAAAATTAGATAGTAACATCTGTATAAATATACACTGATATTATCCTCCGCCCTGTCAATAAGAGGATATGGAGGCAGATTAATTCTTAATTTTAATTATCTTTTATTTCATTGAAGTTTAGTCTTTTTTTTTTTCTGCTGCTTTTGCACCTCATTAGTCATGATCAAAGTGTATTCCTCTTAATAGTGCTTTAATGTGATGCTTTGATCACATTTTCTGACTAATTTGAAAGTCTGTTAACTAAATTACAACAGAGCCTGGTGCATTTGAAGTTTTTGGATCCCTTTTCCTGAGGCCATTTTACTCCAACAAACTTGGGGTATTTAAATGAGTTTCCTAGGAGCCTAGTTGCTCTGGACTTCTGCTATAATTGACAGAAACACCTTCAGTGAAATGTGAATCAAGGATCTTGAGAAGATGATTTTGCACATCTATGGTCCAAACCGTTCTCAGGTGATTTCTATTGACTAGAAAAGATGTTAATTGGAACCTGTATCTAAAGTTAGGAAACCTATTTAAAAGTTCCTAGCAATAACTAGGAAAAGTTTGGTTTGTATTACACGAATTTGGCCATGATCCTTGTCTTACTTACAAGGGACTATTTTAATAATTCTTACTTATGGCTATCAACCAACAATGAAATACATTCATCCATGAGCTATAAGAGCACCTCTCTGTAGGCTCAAGAATAAACACCTTAAGCATAGGTCTTATATATATATATGTATATAATAAATATATCTTGCACTTCCATACACAGTGTATTCTACCAGTTTCAACTATTTATATGCTTTCTTTCTTGGAGACCACCTTAAGGCCATCTTCAACCTTGCTAGCAGAAATCTTTTATCCAAAGGAGAGGATACAGCCCAAAATTTTGCCACAAAAATTTACTCAAATCAATGTTATCCCATATAAGTAGTTCTGTTGTCAACTTGTTTCTACCTCTGAAAAGTGTTTGGAGAGGGATCCATCACATATGGGCATATGATGGGCAAGACAATGGGCATAGACACAGCAAGGCCACATGATCGAGTACCACATATTCAGGAATCAGTAACTGCTTCAGATGATGGAATAAAGAAGTTTGGTAGGCAGTTAGGAACCCCCACAGGAAAAAAGTGTCAAAATCCTCATTAGTTAGAGGTTGATTTATATTCCCTCTGTGATAGCTCAGTGGTAAATAATTCCTAAGCAATGTTATATGTTTTTTTTTTTGTTTTTTTTTTTGCTATCCTGGAGCCATATTCCAAGAGGTGTCATTCATCTCATTGCTATCAATAGTCAACATACTGAGTATTAGGTGAATTAAGGCATAGTAGCCGTTAATTTACAAAACTTAAAGGCGAGAATCCTTGCAGTGTATCATATTCATTTCCATGCTAAAAAATGGTGTGCAGTCAGTTCAAGTTAAATCCTGTGACACTACTCCATGAAAAGCCATGCCATACTCTTCATCAGAAGCAACCCAATTCTGCAACACAGGCAGTATATGAGAAGCAGGGAACGTATCCTTTGCATCAACATTTTTTTGTGTGTGTATGTCTAGGCACCAATTTCTTGGACATTCCCTGCTTATTTCATCTTGGTGGTCTCTGGGGCTGAAAGTGTCTAGAATTAGGGCTACTAGCCTTGCTAAGGAGCTGTAGGAGCACAGATGCAGGACAAATAAGTTGACAGCAGCACTGTGTGTCTTCTGACTGAATGGGATCACTCAGAACAAAACTGGAGATATGGCAGGCTGTAGAAGTTCCATCCACACAGCGATCACATTTACATAACCCAAGATACTGTTTAAAAAAGCAGTAAGTGATCAAAATAAAACTAGTTAAATATGAGACAGTTCATCAGTGGTTTTCAAAGGTTCTCCTCCACTAGTGTTTAAGCACACTTTTTCCTATAATTCTTGGAATGTGCTCCTTACCCTGTAGCTTTGTACTTTGCAGTGAGATGTGATTCTCATCAGGACAGTCTTTGCATCTCTTTCCTATTCAGTGAATACGTATTTATTGTTAATTTGTGTAGCTGCTCAGACACTCACAATTAGCACTTTCATTTTCTGCCAGTTGTTTAGTCGCATCTAATCATTGTGAAAGGTACAGAAAATCTTTCTGAAAAATCATTGAGTTTTCAAAAATGCATCCTGACAGTTATATTTGGTTTTATAATTTATTGTGTTCATTTTCCTACCCCTGGCAATGAATTCTAACACTTATTGCCATACAAACCTCAGCTGTCTCTTATTCAGCTGATATATGCTCCACATAAAGATGCCACTGAGTCTTTAATGTCTTTACTAAGGCAAAGGGTGGTCGGTTCAGAGTGATAGGACCTGGTCTGTCTCTGTTGGATGAAATTATACTCTGCTTGGGTAAAGTCTTCCATTCCCAACACTGAAGCTTGCTCCTGACTATAGCATTAAGCCTTATTCCTAACAAAATGTCAAATTTTAGCTCTTGAAAATCCAATTGTATTTTTTGTAACCATTTAGAATTAAAAAAAAAATTAAATTCCAAAGTGCCTTAGACTTTGTTAGTGTGATCTTAACACATATCAGGAGGAACTGAGAAGATGCCACGAGTTCAAGCACAGGCATCAAAACAGCCCATTTAGAGATTATTTCACTGGTTTATTTGATGATATTGGATGCTTGTGAAGGAAAGGTAGAATCTCCAAAGACAAATAATGTAAAACAGTCCTCTTGCTGCCGACCTAGCCAGGATGCACAAGCAGATGTGTTGTCTTTCTTGGCAAACCATCTTTGGCAGTTTGACACATACTCTGAGAAGGCAGGAATCAGAGCAAGGGCAAACTGTCAGAAAGCAGAAAAGCTGAAGTTTTACAGCGCAGAAACAAGAGAACTCCTGCAACAGCTTATGAGATGTTGGGTGCCTCTCAGGCTGGCAAAGAGTTCAGAGCAGGATGTAGAGAAGCTGTGAACCACAGGAACACTGCAGAAGGAAGAATTGAGAACTGCTAACGAGTCAGCAGATGTGGTAGCTGGATTCTGACAGATTCACATTTTACATAAAGGAAGCTGAGGTAAGATAGAGGCAAGCCTCAAAGCTTGTGGGACATAGGGCTTGGAGCTAGCCCAGGCTTTAAAAAAAATAATAAAAATAATGCTTTGGGCAGTGAGTTAACCCAGATCAGGAGATGCAATTGCTGTCCTATGAGCCTTTATTGTTAGATCTGCTGCAGTTTGAACATTATCTACTCCTAAAGGAAGTTCTGCCACAAGAATCTGTATGTTTATATGTCTCTGGGGAGAATATGTCCCATCAACCAAGACAAAACAGAATCTGATTTTGAAAAACAGATCTTTAAAAAGAGCGGACAAGCCCTACCTTCAAATTGACTTTACCAGAACTTTCCCTGAAGAGCACAGGAGAAAGGGATTTTACTCCATACTGTTATAGAACATCTTCAGCAAGGATACATACTCACCTGCTTACCCACCCTGTGTTGTATCCAAGTGATTTTCTAGCAGCAGCCGAATCAATTCAGCACTTTCTAGCTCTACTGAACATCTCAAATAGTTTGGGCTATGCCATGGGAAACCTATTGTCTACTTCAGGTCATTCTCCCAGGCTTAAATCTTCCCTATAATGAACTACTAAATGGTAAAGAGGCTGTTAATCTCCCAGCATAAAATTCTCCCTGTACACAAATTAAGGTTTTGAAAATGAACTTAATAATTAAATAATAACTTTTCTGACTATATATCATTTTGTCTTTGCTTACACATAAATCTAAGTGAAAGGATAACATGAAATTAAGTAATCATTACACAAATTTACCTTTCATTTTGCATAGTTTTGATACAAATTTGTATTCTGCCTCCATGTATTTAAAATACAAGGGAGCATCAGCTTGGTCCTAGTGGAACAGTGGTCCTAGTTCAGGTCCACTGCTACATGTGTTCAGCTGCACAGACAGCAAAAGTAGCATAATGCTTTATGACTATAATTCTAAAGCATAGAGAGGAGATGCAACAGAACTGGGAATTTATCTCAGACATAAGCAAGTATGAAATTCAGTAAGATATTAAATCACATCAGCAACAGAAATGACCGTTTTTCATTAAGACACTGAAACTGAGGTGAAGTAGTCTGAAGAGATAGATAATGAGATGACTCAAACATCTGACAAATGTCAGTGGGCTCAGGTGTTCTTTGTATTGAACTTGTTGGTCTTAATACAGCAAATATGAGCATTTATAAATATATTCAAAGTTTCACCAGCTCACCAGCAAGTAAACAAATAAAAATAGCTCATTGACTTACAGATATGTCAGGGTTTTTAAAAAGGGAAATTTGAGTAGCTGGGTGATAGAACAGTTTCTGCGGTAGCTACCCCATTAAGCATTTTTTTTCCCAGCCTAGCTTAATTATCTTGTTAAAGAGGTTGTTGGCATGTTTTGCAGCAGCACCAAGTCTGACAAAATCTGACAAGAGTTAAGATTGCATATATTCTTCTGTCTCAGTCCTTGGAAATGATGTGAGGAATAGTAGGTTTACCTAGGTTTTAGTTGCTAGAGGGGAAGCCAAAATACATGTGGATAGGAAGCTAGCGTGTTCCTCCCAGAGCATACTTGTCCATAAACTGCTCCCCAGGCCATCACATCTCTGGCACGGGTGACTGCCAACAGGCATTTTAATGTATCTGGGTAGTGAGCTAGATCATGCAATGTTGCCTGAGTTGTTCAGGTTGTGTGATGAGTGTCCTTGCCAGCAGGTAATAGCAGACTGCAGTGACTGGGAACTGTGTTTCTCCCGTAGACCCACCAGAGCATGTAGACCCCAGGGGAGGTGCAGTGTCACCTGCAGCTTAGCATCACCCATCTTTCCTACTTGCAGGCTCCCTGCACTAGGTGCAGCTCATAGTGGGAAACAAGCCATTTTGCTCCATGGTGAATGTGCTGTGTAGCTGTGTCTGGAGGGAAAGAAAATGTTCAAGTCCCCCACTGACACGCAGAATGAGAGTTAAGAGGACTGGTGACCACTGACCTGTGTTAGTTTGGTTACAATAAACCATAACTTGAAACACAGACAAAGGAGAAAAGGCTCCATCAGTGAAGAAAGACAGGGAGGTTTGTGTTTTGATGGGGTGCCTCATCTGCCTTGAGCTGTAAGAAGGACTGGAAATATCTGCTTTTGTCACACATACCAAACAATTTGTGTGATGGGAACCTGCCATATAGCAGAGTGAGTGAACTGTTCGTTGAACCTTCTGCCAAGAATCTTGCTGACCTGGACAATGTTTTATATAATGGGAATTATGACTTTCATTTTATGACAGAAATGGCTTTTTCTGTTTGAGATATTAACTTTACCAAACTAAATTTTACATTCAATTTACCAAAATCATATTTTTACCTGTTTGTAATAGATTGGCAATGGTCAACAGATACCAGCTGAGCCATATATCACTGCTGATTTATCAGTGACATGAGAAGAAAGGAAAAATTTCTTTGAGAGCTCAAACTAGAAATAGCTTGCACACCTTAAAACCCATGGACCCAAGGGAGGTGTCTATTTGTGCTATACTTAGGTCCCTCTTACTCTTACTGCAAGTGAATTTTTGTAAACCCAGAAACTTTGGATATGAGAAAATGGCAGTCAGGGAAATAGAACCTCAGCAGATACCTATCATCATATGGATGAATTAATTAATTCAGTGTTATATGGTTGACTTATACCAGCTAGACCATTACCTAGCCTCTTGCAGGATATTTTATGCCTACCACATTAAGAGATAAACAACTTATGTTGACTTGTTTTTCCTTATTAAGAATAATGCACATCATGAAAGCTACTGTAATCTTATCTACTTATTTTGCTTAGAATAAAATATTAGCTATTTTTTTTTCCATTTTAGAGTATGTGTCTATGTTGTGGTTTAGCCCGGCTGGCAGCCAAACACCACACAGCCGTTTGCTCACCCTCCCCCCTCCCTCTCCGGGATGGGGGAGAGAAACGGGAAAGTGAAGCCTGTGAGTTGAGATAAAGACAGTTTATTACGACAGGAAAAAATAATAACAATAATAATAATAATAATAATAGTATTAATAGTAATAATGTGTACGAAATAAGTGATGCACAATGCAATTGCTCACCACCCGTTGACCGATGCCCAGCCTATCCCCGAGCAGCCGGCCCCCCACCCCGGCTAGCCACCCCTATATATTGTTCAGCATGACATCAGATGGTATGGAATACCCCTTTGGCCAGTTTGGGTCAGCTGTCCTGGGTCTGTCCCCTCCCAGCTCCTGCTGCATCCCTAGCCTGCTCGCTAGCAGGACAGAGCGAGAAGCTGAAAAGTCCTTGGCTTGGTGTAAGCACTGCTCTACAACAATTAAAACATCAGCATGTTATCAGCGCTCTTCTCATTCTAATCCAAAACATAGCACCCTGCCAGCTACTAGGAGGAAAATTAACTCTGTCCTACCTGAAACCAGGACAGTCTATTAAATACTACGCATACTGCTTTGTAATTGTCAGTCCTACAAATGAATGAAAATATTAGGATGTTGTTAGACTTCTATAATGTCTTAAAGTAAAAGGTAATTTTCCTCTGTTGCAAACTGTTTCTTTCTGTAGCTGGGACTGCATAAAGAGAATGTAAATTTTAAGGAATTAAAGTTAATTATGAATTAAATGTTCTATGAGTTTTCTGAGACATCAAACCTGCACTAGGTTGCACATGCTCTAGGTATTCCCTGTGGTGAAGGGTATGTTTAATTCTCGAAACCTAGATCTTTTAAACCCCAGATGCCATTTTGCACATGCTCTCAGTTTTCAATCATTATATCACTGGGTTCCTGTGCATACATATTTTTGATCTTTTAAATCTATCACAGCTATTACCAATATATTATTTCAACTGTTCACTAGGAAATGGTCTGAAGATACAGCCAAATATTAGCGTGTGAAATGACAATATATTAATATCTAAAGTCTGTTGACTCTTAACACTTCCACTAAATTAATTCTCAGAGCACCTAAATGACTGACAAGAAGATTTTGATTCACCATAGAAATTTTGCTCCAAATCAAATATATTGCTTGCACCTAACTCTGCCAGGATTTCCTTTAATTCCCCACATTTTTGCTTTCCAGAGGATCATTGGTTATCTATACCTAACTCCAGACAAAGGACAGCAAGGAGAAGAATGTCTTCTCCCTGCTCCTTCAGCCCTGACTCTTACCCTTCTACCAAATGAGTAGGGAGAATGGAAAGAGTAGGAATATAAGGGCTTACATTTCTTTTCTGTTTGTGGAAGCAGAAATGCAAGTTTCAGAAGAATGCTGCAACAATTAAACTGAATAGTTATGCAAAACTAATATTGGACAAGGAGGAGGGCAGAAAATAAATCTCTTAGCATAGACATCTGGAATTAGGGGATACTGTTTTCAGTGAATACTCTAATGGATGTCTTTATTTTCAGCTATCCTAGCAGCTAGCTGAGGTGACTTCTTGTTCACCTGAATGTCCATTGTGATTTGTGCTTGCTGCATCCCAAACTTCCCCTGTGTTTTGGAGAGAGCTTTATAAAATTCACGGAGCTAAGCACATGCAAATTCCTTATAAAATATAAAAGAGCTGTAGGCACTTTAGGAGGGATTAGAGGGAGAAGAGGATTAGCCACTGTTCTGAGCAGGAAAACTCAAAAAAAAAAAAAAGCCGTTTAAGGATTGAAATCAATCAATCAAGTGTTCGAGGTAAAGTGGCATTTTAAATACCACTGCTGCTGGAACAGGGCACATTTGCTCTAATCTCTTCTTTCTCTAGATATCTAACTCATAACTTGAACTCTGCCAGGCACCCAAAAAACAGCTGCTGCTAAACCTGAGCTTTTAGCTGTTAGGATTTGTCTGGTTTGTTTTGTGGGGAAGAGTGCCAGTTATTTTGTGGGTTTTGGTTGTATTTTTTTGCTATTAAAACACTAACATGCTTTAAGGTGATAATTAATTATTTATAATGGTTAATTAAGAAGTTTGCAAGTCAATTATGCTGAACGTTAGTCTGGAGAGAAAAGAAAGTATTAAAACAGAAATGACCACAATAAATGGTAATAATAATAACAAAAAAATATTAAATGTAGGAATTGCAAATTGGATGTGAACATAGGATCTCCTTTGTATCATTCACAAATAAAAATAATTTGAAATTAATTAAAGACATTTCACTTTCTGGTTCTGAAAGACAAAAACAAGAGAAACTCTGTACAGATGCAAGAAGTACAGGTCTGTAAGTTAATTTATTTCAAATCAATTGACTTTGTGGTGAAATCTGGATGCTGAAAAGGACATTGGAACTGTCTTAATTTAATTCAGTGAGAAGCTTTCACCACTTCCAGAAAAATACTTCCCATGCATTGGTCACTTAAAATTAAAATTAAAAGGAAGTGATGCCAAATGCATACCATATTATAATAAAGCATAAAACAGACAGTATTTTTATTCTTCAGTATTTTATTTCTTTATGTCTACATTTAAATATCTATTAAGTATATTGTGGTTTAACTATGCATACCCATTAAGGATACTTGTAAATGGTGATATCATTGCAGTTTGCATTAGAAAAATACCAAGACAAACACCAATTCAGATTTAAATTAATATATACATGCAAAGGAACTAGCTCAGTAGGTCTCTTTTTATATATTAAAAGATTGTTTTGTCTTCAGGAAATACAAGGGACCATCTCTGAATTGCTAGTCATTTTACTGATTTGTATTTTGACAGATCCTAAAATGTATCTGCTGGTGGCTATACCTGTCAGAAGACATGAGCGGGGAGACTTTGGACTTAGTTTGACTTAATTCAATCCTGAAGTCCTAAAAAATTCCACTGCCCTGCCATCTAATCCTCAAAATGCCCTCTGTATAACAGTTTAGTAGTTACAGCTTCTTCCTTTAAATTACACAAAGAGTTTTGCATTCAGAAACCAGAACTGGAGGATCTGTTCTTCAAGGTGAAAAATGCTGCAGCCTAACGTCACAAGAAGATTCTCATCTATGCTTAATGAATCCTTTGTTTTCCTGCCTTTGGCACAGTTTCAATAGAAAGCACAGAAAATTCATGCGGTTTGAGAGTCTGGCTGTTCTTCCAGGACACAGGTTTTAAAACTCCTCAAGCAGAGGATGGAAACGTGAGCTTCCTACTTCCTGAATATGTGGTTCCTGTATTAGTTTACTGTACTAACCTATATTTTAAAACTTACTCTTTGCTTTACCAAAAAAAAAGTGTGCTACCACCCTTGCAGGTTGCAGCATCTAGATCTTGACTGGATAGATATAATTCCCTGCAACTTTGACTGTACCATGCCAAAGACAGGCTTTTAGAAAGATTTTGGCTAGCTGTAAGCAACTGCCAGCTAAGTAAGTTGAATTTGTTGAACTTTTAGTTCTGCATGCTGAACAGAAGTCCCATTTACTATCACTTTCCAAGGCTCTGTGTCTTAGCCATGTGGGTATGTATGGGGTACTTAAGGATGGCCCTCTGTATTCTTTGTTGGTTTTGTCATAAGTTAAAAACCTTATTTGAAAACCTAATATTTCATGATATAGTATTTTAGTTTTATTATAATATAAATATATTTAGTTGCATTGTTTTTAACAAAAAAGTATGAAAGAACCAGTTGACAAAATACTTGTAAATCACCAAATACCATAAAGTCTACTTGAATCACTCAAATAACTCGTTTGTCAATCATTAAAACTAGCATTATGCTCCTCAAGCAATATAATGGAAATTAAGACCAAACCAATACAGGATAAATTTAATTTCAGCATTCGTTTAGGCCTAGATAGTGGTTTTGATATGAAACCAATCAAACCTATTCCTAAAATAGAATATACTGAATATAATCCTGAAATGGTGTTTACATTCAACAGTTTTGCTTCATTATGACACTAATATTGTATACATTTTAATTAAGCTATATTTACCTCCTTCACCTTTTTTCAATCATTTTTTGTCATTGACCTTTGTTTAGGTAATAGTCAATATTCACACCAACTTGGACTCAGACACTTAGTACACACACAAGGATTTTGTCACTTGGATCCCTGAACTTTACTTCTGTCTAAATACACAACAAGGAAAACTTATTCTACTTTATCAAAAATGCTAAAACGCTAAGAAAGAGACACTCTGGTACTGTCCATGCAGTGAGCTGTCTTGGTATCATGAAGCCTGGAAACTCCAAGCTCTTCCTTGGTCTGTCAGATTGTCTTCTGAGATGCTACCAGATATATCAGCAAAATTTCTGCCAGAAAATTGATGGAGTTTTGGTAAATTCAGACATTTGGTATTTGCTGAATCCACAGCTTCTGGTAAAACATCTCATCAATCTTACTTGTTTGCTGCTGTTTCTCATCATGTAAATTTACTACTAACTCAGCTCTGTGCTTAGTCATCCCTATATTAATTTGTAGTCTAACTGTTTATAAACATATGTAACATAAAAAAAAAGGCTATTATAGTTTCATACTTCCCTGCATATATTTTCTGGATGTTTTAGAAAGGTATTTCATAAGGCCTTCTTTACTTGTCACTTAAAACCCAATGATTCTGCTTTTCAGTAACTGTAACAAACTGCAACATTGGCAAGTACATAATTCACAAATGAGGTCTATCCTGCCATCACTGGAAGCTTTGACAGCAAAACTAGACAAAAAGCTGGAGAAACAAAGAGCTTCAGATCTTGGCTTTATGTCAAGAACATTATAAAGAGCTATTTATACTGTATAGCATTTTGTAAGTACAGTGTTCCTTATCTTAGGATGTTCTGTTTGTAAAATATGAAACCTAAAGAAAAATCAAAGAATGTGATCTAGTTCAATTAGCCATTTAAAAAAAATAGAGTCTTATAAGGATTGCCATCATCTGTCACAAGAAAAAAATCCAACATTTTGGTGAACTCATTTGAAGTGCTCTGTCAATGATATGCCAGATGTATTCAGGTTTTCATCAAAATTCCAAGTTTGTGCACAAATATGACAGAAGATACAATCACACACCATTTCTGACTGTTATACTTTAGAGATGCAGAGATCAAAATAGATTTTTCAATCCTGATTATTAGTTCAAATATCCTGAATACTAATGATAATTTCATGATCTAATTATAAATGCTCAAGAGAAGGAGGATCACTTAAATGTCCATGGCATAAGAAGCATGAAGATACTCTCACTATAAAAACCAATTCTACCATTTCTTTCTTTTATTCTAGGCTATCCTTTAGCTCTAACTTGCATGTCTTCAGAGCCAAATTTTTCAGGCCATAAATCCAATTTAGTACTGGCTATATTTTATACTGGCTATATTTCTGAACATTACCCCCAGGACAAACTTTTTTTTGACCATGAGGAAAAACATGCCACAAACACTTGACAGAAAACTTCTCTTCCCTTCAGATACATTGGATAAGACATGAAAGTCCTATGGACTGTGTTATACAGAGGTCTCTAAAAATACTTGTAAAAGTTTCTTCTGATTTTAAACTCTAGGCAGCTACTACATTTTGGAAGAGAGAGAGAAAGAGAAGGCAGGCAGTCAAGAAGACAAGGAAAAAGAGCAAGAGAGAGAGGAGAGAGCCAGGAAGTGAGAAAAGGAAGTAAGGAAGGAAGGGAGGGAGGGAGGGAGGGAGGGAGGAAGGAAGGAAGGAAGGGAAGGAGGGAGGGAGGGAGGGAGGAAGGAGAGAGGAAAACTTGTCACAGGGAAAACTCTTGTCACCACTGAATTCAATGGCAATTCTTTCCATGACTAAACAAGAGCAAGATTTCATTCTGAGAAAAAATATCTACTACAGTTATAATGGACTTCCAGAGTATCTAAAATGCATACATTTGTTTTTATATTTGATTGTCCTGACTGTGAGTAGAAGTCATCCTGTATCAGTAAGTTATGTTGATGAAACAAAAATAAATTCCTAGCAAAATATAAAGGGATAAGAAATCAAAGTTATTTTTGATGATTTAATTTTATAATTTAATTTTCATTCCATTGGATGTAATTGTCTACTTAATCTTCCACAAATTTAATGTTGATACTCAGCAAATTAAACCCTAATACGTCAGCATAAAAACCACTGTAGCCAACTGAAGTACAAAACCTGCTAGTGGAAATAGGTATCAGATCAGTTCTGATTTTCTGTGTTGTGGTATATCTCCCTTCATTAGTAAAATGATATGACTATCTTTGTAGCTGATAAGGCATTTTAATTGATTTTTAGCATTTTTTCTTAGCATTCATTTCTGGCAGATTCACTCCTTTTTTCATTATACAAATTGACGTGCAATTAAACTATGCCCTGAGGAGAAAAAAAAAAAAAAAAGGAAGAATCAATAATATTGATATTTTATGCAGAACTTGAAGCTAAGGATTTTAATAGAATTAAAAATATGCTTGGTAAGGTTAGTGCAGAAAGTGTGAACAGTGTGAACGTTAAAATCCAAAGTCTATAAAGGTCATTGTGAATAGGGTGTATACTTACAGGATATTTTAGTAAATTTCTCCTAAGCAGATATTTACCGTATGTTACAAAGTAAATGTACACATACTTTTTCTGATTTTCCACAATGTAGCCACAAACCCACACATTCCAAGGTCAGACAGAAGCCTCCTGTATTGCACAGTCATCACAGAGTTTTACTTTAATACCTCTGCGATGAATCAAATAGTTCATAGTTACATTTCTGTGGCTTTCTATCAGATGGGTAACCTGCTCAGCCTTATTTCAAAAAAAAATTTGGTACTATAGAATAATTACAATGCATGCATACACAATTAAATACAAGTATATGTAGCTTGGATGAGTCTGAGCAATAACAGTAACACGCTCTGGAAGAAACTGGTAGGGAATATGCAAATTTAGATAACCACATCTGTGCCTTGCACTTACCTCAGAGAGAAAGCATTCACCAGACTATTCAATATCCTTTGTGCTTAAGCATCCGTGGCAACAAAATGGGACATCCTACCTGTTACTCAGATGGCTCTGAAAACCTGGGGTACCTGGGAATACCGTGGAGTGCAGGGATACATGGATATGATGTGAGTGAAGTTGAGGTGACCCACAGTTTCAGTTATTATGACCTGTGGACACTTCCATATTACCTAATAATAAAATGAAGAAAAGGATAAATTGTGTGTGGTGTGTGGCCCTCCAGAAGTGTTTGAAAGGCCTGTTTGAATAAGGATAGCCAAGAGTGTTCATCTTATTTCCTGCACAGACCTGTAGCATGAGTCACAGTTTGCATCCCTCATTTGCAGTCTTTGAAATGGTACCCTCTGTTTCCTACATTATAATTATAAAGCAGCTTTTAGTAGAAAATATCTAACTATGGAACTGGATCACGGAGCTGAAGAGAACAATCATATCATTCGGCCCAAAAATATTTTAAAGCAAACAGTTTACTATTATACAGTAAGGCATTTATAATATGATTTAGCAGAGTAATTGAACCTTGTAGAGGATTCCCTGACACAGACATCAACTACTTTTGTTCTAGCTTGAACCATTATATAAGCTGTGTCCCACTGTGATGGGTTGAGCCCGGCCAACTGCCAAGCACCCACACAGCCTCTTGCTCACTCCCCTCTCCTGTGGCATGGGGAGAAAGCAGAAGGAAGGCTGGAAGACTTGTGGATTAAGTCAATTTGGTCAATATTGATCAGTTGTCCTCTCACAACTTCTTGCCCACTGGCAGCCTAGTCACTGGGGGCAAGGGCAGAGGGTGAAAATGAGAAAACCTCCAGGCTGTATAAGCATTGCTCAGCAATAGCCAAAACACTGGCATGTTATCAACACTGTTTTAGTTGCAAATGCAAAAACACAGCATCACACAGCTGCTAAGAAGAAAATTAACTCCATCCCAACCAGATCCAGTACACTACCTATATGAAAAGTCAGGAGCGATTTCTATCAGGAAATCTTGGCAAGAAACTAGACTTGGCCAGGGAGCAGGGGGAGCTTACAGATAGGAGAAATTGTGTATTAAGTTGAGAAGAAGGCCCTTAGAGTAGCTCTGTCTGCATCATGGCATCTGGTCAACAGCCAGAAGAACCCCAGGCCCTTGAAAACATTGCTATACTGCTCTGTTTTGCTGCACTTTGAAAGTGTTTTTAAAATACTTGAGAACTGTTATAAAAACACATGCAGTTCTTCAACTGTTGCCATGCTTTGAAGTCTGATCCTTGTCCTCACTTCAGCCTGAATTCAATGGCAAAGTGCTGTGGAGTTTAATGATTTCAGTGTCTCACTATATTTGCTACTTGATACGCTCCATCTGTTTTGTTCCTGTCAAGCCAGTCATGTTATATGTTTGATAAATATTTAGAAATACAAGTTATTAAACTGAATCCATTTGGAAATAGAGTATGGACCAGTAATATTCAGTGCTGCTTTTGTATTATATGGATATAATTACACTGAGGTTGCTTATAATATGTATATAATATCACAGAAGAAACCCTGGGCCCTGGGAAATGGCGGCCACTTATAACATCCCTTAACACTTATTATATTTAAGAAATTTAGAAGCATCCTGAAATGGTCTCTTCCATAAGCATCTGGTTTTATACTATTTTCGTTTATTATCACCGTCTTTCCATTTATTTTCTACTTTTCTGAATAATATATCCCTTTCAATGCTTGCATTGCAGGCATGACTTGTATAATAAGCACTGCCCTGTTACTCTTACATGAGTCACTTACACTTTCTTAATAAGTTTCTCTGGTTCCCAAATTCTACTGCCAAAAATGCTTGCTATAGAGAAATATTTATTTTGTAACTTTACCTAGACTTCTAGCAAACTTTAGCATAGTTCCTTTTTACTTTCTGTATAATTTCACCAATACTATTTCCTTGTTCTATCTGCTGGTGAATTCTTATTTTTCAAGTATTTATGTGTTAAAATGAACCAGAATGACAAAATGTATCTTTCCCAAAGTGTTAACAAGTATTATAGGAAAACAGCATTGAATTAACAGCTTGTACAGTAAATAGCATTATTGGTTTGCCCTTGTGTATTATTGCAGTAAGCAAATTAAAAAAAAAAAAAGGAGATTTCTGTTTTTTGTTGTTTTTGTTTGGCATTGCTATTTCCAGTTCCTTTTCATTTTTACTTTGAATGAGTCATCTTAAGCAAATTAACTTCTGCCTTGCGCTGCAGGAGGTAATTTTAACATGGCAGCCTAATGGGGCCAAATTATGCATGATCAAAATGTGGGAAAAAAAGATGCTGTATTTCCATATGCTAGCATCTCTTGAGCTATGCTTGTGCTAGGGCAAGAGAACTTCTGCTTCAAAAGCCATTTCTCAAGAATGTTGATATGTCTTTCAGCTATTAAACGTTATGTAAAAGAGATATACATTTTGTCAGTCTTCTGCTCAGCATAGGAGTAAACATCTGAGACTCAATTACTGTAGCTGCAGTTGCAGGTATTGAAAAGCACGCCTAATGACAGTTCTCTTTCATAGACATGGCCTAAGCTCCTCCTGAGCTATATTTGTCATTTTAGTAATTCAGCAAATTAAGATTTAATGACCTTGAGGAACAACTTTTGACTGTGAGGCTGTACCTTCTGTGAGCTATGAAGTTTCCATTTTCTACTGCTATGTCTTTTTGCTTTTGCTTATAAGCCATGAACAGTAACTGAGATAACTAAACAAAATGCTGCTTTTTGCCCAATGAATGAATGGGATTTGAACAAACCATAAACAACAGTATTTCACTGATCCTTTCTTTTCTCTTCATTAGAACCCCTAATTCTTATTATTTTGTTGTCACTTGCTACTTCAGCTCATTCTTACGTTTTCATATGTTGCAGAAAAATAATAAGTTTGTTTGGGATTTTATACAGTTTTAAAATCTGATATTTTTTAACACTCCTCTCCCCTTGTTTTCTGTTCATTACAAGTCGAAGATCAAATGAGCAAAGCTTTGAAACTAAATGGTTGCTTACAAATATTCTCCTTATGCTATAACAGAACCTGATAAATTTGAATATATTTATTGCTTTGAACCATCAGTGATGTTCAGGGTTGGTGGTACTGAAGTGTTTTTTAGGGTTTTTACTCAAAGTTTCTTTTTTTCCCCTACGTGTCTGGCAGATCAGGAAGCTAATATAATGATCGTGAAGGGTGATTTCTGAATTGAGAATTCTACATGTTTATGAGTTACTGAGAAACAGCCACCATATTAGAGAATGACTAGTAAATAACTTTACTGATGTCAGACAAGTAAGGCTTACACATCAGTTCTCTGTCTATCACTGCTTGAATAACTTTTAAATCTGCTGACCAATTTCATCCACACATGGCAGAGGACTAAAGCTTTTTAAATGTTCCTGCAGAATTCTTGAAAGAGAGTTGTCTGGTCTGTAAACGAGACTCACAATGGAGCGAGGGAAAAGCTACACATGCTACCAAATCTCATCAGCCACTAGAGAGTCTCTACAGGATAAAGCTGTTATACATATCTCATCTATGGAAAAAAAGCTTCAGGTGGATGTTGTGCTCAGGCATGAGACATGATCCGTGGCAAAACAAGTTCCTTCAGTTGTGCTGCTCGGGGAACTACTTTAGCGTGCCTGTTAAAAATCACAAACATATGAAGACTATGGTTGATATAAAATGTTAAATTTTCTTCTTCAGAGTTATGGGTAATATACATTGATGACTTTTCTGGTTCTTTCACTTCCAACTGCAACTTCCAACTGTAAATTTTTAATTGCAAGAAAGGATGAACCTCTTTTCCTTTTCTGAGACATGTAAGAGAAGATTTGGCTTTCATAGGTATGAGTGGACACATCAGTGCTGTTGTTGCCAAATGTCTCTTCCCAACTCTTCTGTTCATATCCTGTTTGTTCCCATGTACCTTTTTTCACTTCACTACACTCTTTCTGGTAATTGGGTAACTTTCAAAACACAGACGTGTGTTTCTCATTCTCAGGTGTTAATCAGTTCTAGGAGATCCTCCCTACTGCTGGCTCACATGATAAACAGAAGACCAAACTCATCCTATGGGTGCACATGCTGGAATGCAACAAGTTCCACAAAGTTGTAATGTTTGACTGTTATATTCAGTATAGAAAGTGTCAAAAGAAATTAGCAGAGCATTTGGGTTTTCTGGTAGGTCTGAAAACTGTGAAATCAACACTGTACAACAACACAGGAAATGATTTTAAAATGATACATTTTATTCAGAAAATGTATCTTTCCTGGGAATATTGCAAGATTTTACTAAAAACTGAAAACTTGCAATTTTCTTTAATAAAAAATAGGCAAAGTGTTGATATTTTTCGCAGAAAATGTGTCAACTAAAATGATTTTTGTAGGACAAATTTTTCTGTTTTCTGACAAACCAGTCAGCAATGACATGGCACAAAAAAGACAAGATTCCAAAAATGCCTTTTATTCAGCTGAAAGGATGAACAGAGATTTGACTTGATATATCTTTGCAAATGTGTGTGGGTGGGAATTAATAATTGGACCAATTTCTTTTCAGTCCTCCTATAACTCATTTGACTTAATTTGATTTTACAACGAAAGGTTTTTGCCTGCTTCTATGTAATTTTTAAGTATTTTGTATCATATCAATGCTCTCTGAATGTCTATATTCTGGCATCTACTGATTAAGTACGTTTTCATTTGGTTTTGAACAAAGGAAGATTAATTACAGCTCTTGCATTAATTCTTTCATAGAGTTCTGGTACCTTGGGGAAAATGTACAGATCTACTGAAACATCTTGCTTATGAGTGTGAACAGCTCAATCTATTATTTTACAGGAAATATTTCAAAATGTTATGACCTTTATTAACACCAGAAATATAACCACTTTTTGTGAACTGTACATGGATTAAACAATAACTGTAACCAGGTGCAGTAAAAATAGCCACTAACCTTTTTTTCATGATTCTAAACTGGTTAGCGTACACCACACTGTCACACTTTACTGCACCATTGTGAAGAATGACCTAGTTCTGTCTTTTTTTTTTTTTTTTCCAAGTATATTTTTGTTGTAAGATTAGAAATTAGGAGTTTTTTTGTAATAATATAAATTACACTTTTCCCACTTTGTGCTCTGTTGTTGTCAGAATGAAGTTTTCTGTAGCATTTGAAAAAAATGATAATAGCATTTATTAAAAATCCATCTCCTCTTATGTAAGCTTTTCAGAAAATACTGTTCAATTCTACACATGCAAAAATTATGAATTTTCTGATTTTTAGTGTTTCTAATATTTCCATGGCTAATATATCTGCTACACAGTGAATGAATGGAAATTTTCAAACAACTGAGCCTGTACAAATAACATTATCTTTCTAAGTCATTGGCTTTTCCATGTGAAGTATGATCTCATACTAGCAGTGCATACTGGTCTTAAAATATTCATAAAAGGTCAAAACAAAATTATTCTTGTGTAGACATTAATTCTTCTTGCTTCCTACACAAATGAACATTCTGATGGAAGCTAAATTTATGGGCCATATCCAATCCAATGCAAAGTTAGGAGAGCTTTTTCTTGGGCAAAATAGGAAAGGGACACTAGCTCTTATGATTCATCTTAGATTAGAATGAATTTCCTTAACTGCTTTATGCTACTGGAGGAAGTATGGCCTTATGTGTAGTATTAAATTCATAAAAAAATGAGTTGGGTGGCTGTGCCACAGGTTTAATGGCCACTCCCTCAACTCCACACATAGGTGAGGCAGAGAGGTGTCAGTGTTTTTCAATTTAAATAAGAAATACATAAGCTTTTCTTTCACTCTTTCTTTCACAGAAAAAAAAAAACTGAAACATGCTGTCATGTTTTAACATTTTAACAGAGAGAATCAAGCTCTAGCTGACATATGACCCAGAGCAAAGTATGTTATTTTCATAAATTAATGAACAAACTCTTTCAGGAAACGTCCAGCTTTAGATTATGGTTTGGTGTTTGGGATTAAGGAGCAGCTGGGGGAGAAGGGGGCAACACAAGGAAAATGTTTCAGATTTTTGACAAATCATTGTCCCATAAGCTTGAAGACTTTTATCTCAAGAAACTAAAATCTCAGTGCAAAAATCTCAGTGCTTTTGCATCTGAGGTTTCAAATCCAAGAACACCTACTGAAATTCTAGAGGGACTGACACAAATATTACCAATGACGAAATGATCTTAGTTCAAGCCCTACATGAGAGCCCCTGTGGATCAAGAGATATACTTAAAATTGTCTTGTACTTGTTTCTAGGAGACAGATTTTTGTTGTTGTTGTCACTAATTAAATGCAATACTAACTTCTTGTCATATTTTTGGAGTGTATGAAAAGAATAATTTATTTTCTTATTTTGGTTAATGAGAGCTAAAATTCCTTGGCATTTTCTGATATTAATTTCTAAATCTACTCAGAAAATATATGCATTGAGTATATAGGTTTCCCACCTTGGTTTATGTTCTGAAAATAAAAACCTGGCTACAACTAAAAAACAGCTGAGAAATTTTAAGAGATCCAAGTTTCTGCACAAGAAGTAATGCCAAGCTGGTATCTCTTTTCTGAAAATTGCAGAATGAGTTGTATAAAAACTTGAAAGGGGTGGAGGAAAATCTGTTGGATCGGTTATAGAGTATTACAACAGAAATTGGGTAAACGAGGGTTATAGACAGAAAATTCAGCAAAATCTTTCTGAATGTTCATGATTCTCCTCAGAAGACTAGAAGACTGGCAGCAGATTTTTTTATTATTTTTTTTTAGTAGTATTTCTAAATTATGTAAGTCAAAAAGCTGGAAAGAATGAATATCAGTGTCTGCATTCCGCTCTTCTAAGAAACAGTAAGCCAAGTCTCTATAATTTGCTTTTCCTAATAAGAAATAGAATATATGTTTAAACCACAAGATTACTAAACTCTTCAGTAATCAAAGAGTTAACATTATCTGTTGTTCTTGGCTTCAAAGTCAGAAAAGGGTTAGGTAGATTTAGGAAGTTTAGAGACATTATCCTCTTAGCCTGTTTGGTTGCATGCCTAGGAAAATCTCATTACAAAGGACACATTCAGTTCTCCTATGAAAGTTTATCTTCGCATATATGGGAGTCAGCAGTGTTATTCTGAATTTTGTAATGAAGTTGCAGAATTCAATGGATCCAGCAAAGGCAAACTGAGATTATAAACTAGTTTGTTGTTTGCTTACGTGCTTTAAGAGCAAATCACTGGTAAATGTTGTTTTAGTAATACACAAATGATTTGGCTGCAATTAATAGGAGTTAATAACGTTTAAAATATTAACTGAAATTTAAAATGGTGCAACAGGTAGATAGAAAGTGGGAAGTTGTTTACTATCACCTATATGCAAATGGTTTTCATTTGATTTTCCAAACTTATTTGGAAAAATTAATGAACTAATTTGGAGAGATTTATTCTCTGAAGGATAATAATTTGCATTGCAATTCAGTTTGGAATAGTCGCTAATGTTTTTAGGATAGAATGGAATTAGTATTCTGGAATTAATTGGTTTTCTGTGTTATTGTTACTTAGAAATATTAAATTTATTTTTTCCTTCAGAATCTGATGGTTGCTAAGGAAACCACTTGTATTATATCTGTGGATATGGCATGGCCCTTAACTATAAAAAGAAAATAGGCAAATGTGTTTACAACTACCTTACTTCTAGCCAGAAAGAATCATGCATTTTAATCAGCAAGTGATCTTCATCTGTCTTAATTTCTGTATTTTAATACAACAAACATTTAGACTGCACGCACCATTTCAGGAGGATTTATGCATAGTTAGTGTTTTTGTGTACCTAAAGGTAACCTCAAGGTAAGAGTTCAATACTCAGTTAAACAGAGACTGGGTTGAGGTGTGGTTGAGAAACTATGGTGGGACACCTAGTTGGTATTGGATTTACCTATAGCCAAATGCTGTCATTTTCTCTCTTCAATCTGTCTTGCCTGAGTAGAGGTGCAGAACTCTGTTCTGTGGGAGGTACTACACTTTGGAAGGGAATTAAAATTGATCTGAATGCTCACAGCCATCAAAGACCATCTGATACTTCATGTAAAACTACCTTTGAGGGCACAATCAAGTGATAGCTTGGATTAGCTATGTTTGCTTTATGGAGTGGGCCTATCTTTGGCAATCTATCCGCTGAATAACATGGGGTTCACTTGAGCAGCTGAGACAATTTGTCTTAGAGATGGCTGAATTTAGATAGGCGATATAGGTTATATTTATATAGGTTTAGGTAAGTCATAGAAGATATTGGAGGAAGAAAGGGGAGATTTACTATCAGTCCATTGTTATAAATTTGTCAATGACTTCCAGGTATTCATTCAATAAAGGATGCTGAATAAAGATAAGATTGTTATGATCACAGTTAGGAATTCTGAAATTCTGACATGAGGATCTGAGTGATGTTTATGAGCTTATCTGAAAGGCTAGATGTATGGTAAAATTAAAGGTACAACAGACTACAGAACTGCTTCAGTTGCTAAGCAGCCATAACAACAGAAGCAAGCAATAGTTTACCTAAGCCTGCTTTCCCAACTTCTCCCAATGCTGCAGAGAGTCGAAGGCAGTTTATTCCTTTGAAGAATAAAGTTATGGCTGGAGTACAGTTACAGAAAATAACTTCTGCAAAGCTAATGTCTCTGTTAAAGTGAATTTAATTAATTCAGATGGGCTAGAAGATATAATTTGGGAGATGCTACCTGCAGCTCTGACTCACTTCCCATTAATTTTCTAGGAGTCCTGGGTTTCCTACCCATCTGGAAACTATTATTTAGGATTATAGTTAGCCTTAAACTCCTGGAGACTAGAAGCTGTGACTTTGATAGGAGTTTAGCTAGGCCAGGTATATGAACAGCTAGTAGTTAGAGGATAACAAGAAAGCATTATTCTCAGTTTTCCAGGTGTTTAGAGAATTTATTTTTTTATTATTATTTTTTTTTTTCCAATAAATACAGGGGGAGGTTAAGTGTTTTGTTTGCAGCAAATGTGGCTTGTGGAGCAATTCTATTATAAAGTTGGCAAGCTCAAAGAGGTAAACGGTGGACTAAAACAGATTCATATGAACAATTTCTGTTCTCCTTAGTCAGAAGGCCTGTGAACCTTGCCTGCCTAGAAAATTGTGGCTGACATCAAAGTGTTTTCCTTATAAAGTCTGAGAACATCAGGCTAAAAAAATCTGTTCAGATAAAGCCAGTAATGACAAGAAAACCTTTTTTTTGGGGGGAGAAGCACTTTCAATCTGCAGAGTCCTTGCTTACTTGAAATAGCATGTATAGATAGGCTATTGATTGAATTGACTGCATACTTTAAAAATAAAATCAAGACCAAAAAAGCACTACTGTCACCTGGTATAAGAGCTTTGTCTTCAATTTTTAGACGACACTTAATATCTTGCTTATATGGGAATCTATGGAAGCTGATATGGAAGACAAGATTCTTCGGTAAGAAGGGTCTTTTTACTAACTGCTGAATTACATTTCATTCTCTATAAGCAAATCTGAAACCGTTATTGCTCAGTTTGAATGTTTTTTTTCCTCAATTTTTGGTACTGTGTTGTTTGCCTGGGTGGAATGCTATTGTTAGGGTTTGGATTTGTATAGCAGCTGCAGGAGGAAGGTCTTGCAAAGCTGTTTCAATTCTTAAGCTTGGTCAGCTTCAAAGAACTAAATAGAATGCTGTTACCTCTTTACATTCCTTTTCTTTTCCTGAGTTTGGGAACACTGTTGGTTACTTACTTTATGTACCAGGCTAGAGTCTGAGTTGCAGCTGTATCTTGCTGTGCCTGTAAAGGTAGGACTACACATTGGGCCACTAGCATTTTATTCACACCACTTCTCTCCAGTTTTCAAGCAATATTGATTATCTTTCATATGTGGAAAAAATAAATTAAGGTTAGGCTAGTTTACAACACTTAGGAAGATGAACTACTGTGGAGCAGCTAACACAACAACCAGGAAAATGTCTGTACCAGGTGAAACCCACCATTCATCCAGTGTAGTTTCCTCCTGTTAATGATGCTGGCCAATACAATATTGTAGAAAAAATAAAAACAGAGCAAGTTTATAGTGATGATTTCCAGAATACTCTTTCACCTCCAGAAATTTGTGATTGAGGTGATTCAGAGGTTTCCTGTGCCAGAAGCATTGCTCTTGAATTCAAATGTGCTGTAACATACACCTTACCCTAACTAGAAGCCAAGGTTCAACTACTACACTGGAGAATATTTTTGGTTTCTTTGATGATAGTAGTGTTTGATACTGGGCCAAATCATCCTGAAGGCAAGTGAGAAGTTAAAGGTGTTTTCAGAAGCAGAATTATATATGAATTGAATGTTATGATCTGGTGCTGTTGATAATCAGCTTATGAAACAAGAATGAAATACCCTGATACAACTGTTCCGGGAAAAACACGTAGCCTGACAGCAGAGCGATTGCTTGGCAGGTAGCTCCGTGGTAAGTACTGAAGGAATAGAAGTCACCTTGAGAGCAGATGGAACACAATCAAAGATTAATGGCGAATTTATGATCTTTTTAAGAACAGGAGCCAAATAAAGGCAAATTGAATCATAAATTTAGAGGCTATATAGGATCAGAACATATAAAAGTAGTCGTTATTGGTAAAATCAATTTGGCTAACATGACTAAGAAGAGAGAGCATTCTGAAAGGCTGCACCATGGGTTCTGGGCTGGTTTTGCTAATCTCCCTTAGCAATTGAAAGAGAGGAGGAGGAAACAGAGCACAGCAAAAGCCGTAGGTTTTCTAAATTCAAAAAAGAGACTTTTCTATCCATGGGCTTTGGGAATTCTGGATAGGATATGGAACAGCAGTAAATCCTTCTGTCATAGCAGAATAACTTTGCATTCCCTCTGTAGAACAATGTGCATATTTAACAGTTTATGTGAGAGGCGCTATAGAAGTCTAGGCTTATCTGATCATGCAGCACTTGAAACAAAATAACTATTTATTTGTTTTCTCAAGTTTTATTGAAAGAAAGCTGTAAAAGAAATGAATTCATAAAATATTGATGTCTGAAATGTGATGTTTATTCATAAATATTTATTATACAATGTTTATTATAAAATGCACTAGCAGTAAAGCTATATTACCTTCAAGTATGGTAGCCAAAGTTATGTCAGTTTCTCTGTGCAA
Organism: Cygnus atratus; assembly: GCF_013377495.2. Lineage (NCBI taxonomy): Eukaryota > Metazoa > Chordata > Aves > Anseriformes > Anatidae > Cygnus > Cygnus atratus. The sequence continues at coordinate 59,664,799 of NC_066365.1, forward strand.
TCTAGTTCCTTTTATTTCAGCTAAAACTAGAAATTTCAGACTTAACTGCCTTTTCACATTACCTTGTTTTAGGTGGGGTGAGTCTGTAAACAATAGCAACCGGGGAGAAGAAAGTGAAACAGGAAATTAAGAATTTGTACAGTTTCATCAATTTTATTTACATGCTGCCTTTCAGCACCAAGTATTGCTTTAGAAATAAGAAATAAAATTAATTGAGAAAATAAATTGAAGTATTGCAGCTGCAGCAGTGTTGAATTCAACAAATATATTCATTTTTTATAGTTAAATCTAATGGTAGTAAAATTTAGTAAGGCTTTTTGGATCATATTCTGCACTGGTATAGGAACAGCTAAACTGTTGTCAAAGGTTGACAGGTATTTCTGCTGATTTCTAGAAATCTATTTCTTCTTGATAGTGATAAGATGCATGGCATATAATACAAAACAGAGCTGGGTGTAGTGTAGTGTTTTAAACAATCATCCAAACCCTCATATTTGTCTCTGGGAAGTGTTTAGGGATCAAGGTAATTCATGTAAAACTTAATGCAAGAATGAATAATGTCAAAAAACACCAGAAGAGGGACAAATGCATTTTAATCTAGTATTTCAGCTATTATGTCAACTGGGCTTTGTTTTGTGTTTTTCCAATGCTGAACTGTAATTAATGGTGTTGTTTATATTCATTGCAATATCATCAAGAAACCACAGTTGAGAACAAGGCATTATCCTATTATTGAATTTAGCTGTTGCATGATAAGAAAGAAGACGACTCTGCAATCTACAGTCCTAATTCTACAAGTGAACATTTTGCTCTCAATGAGAATTCTGTTGAAATCAACAGAACTTAATATAGAAATGCCATCTTTGCAGAAACAGCATCAAGATCAGAGCTCAAGTGACAGCAAGCTGGAAACAGGCTGTAATGAGCTGAAGAGAAGGAACACAAAGGTAAAAGTGACAAGAAAATATGCCTGTGCTAGACTAATGATATACATGCTAAGATGCATTTAAGTCATTGTTCTCTTTATTTGAAAATTGTAGACTCACAAAAGAACACCTCCAACTAGTTCAGGGAGAGGTATGCATCAACACATAGCTGTGGCTGTCTGTTTCGCTGTTGATTCAATGGGTTGACCCACTCTGAAATCATGCATCTACAAATCTTACAAATACATTATTATAAATGATTGCTGTACCCATGGAAAAGCTGTAGCTAATACATAGCTTAGGACTCTTCAAGGTGGGCTACAGCAACTACATAGAAATATGCCTACAGTAAAATTCAAGCCTTGGATTTCTATATTGCTTGTAAAGATATCCCAGCCAAACAAGGGCACTATATTTTCATGAGGATATGTATCTGCAGCTATTCTTGTAAGACCTGAGCAGTGTTAACTCTTTATCTTAAAATGTTGGAGGGGAAGGTGACCTTTTCAGTTAGTTGCATAGCAGGTAGAGCACGTGCTCAGGAACCCATGAGGTACTCAGACCTGTGAGTTTCCTGTGAATGTTCTGATCATTATCAATTCAGCTTACCAAGAGCTTAGGAAAATTCACAAGAAATCATAAGATCTGGTCAACCTATAAGGCAATTCATGTAATGCAAAAATCTCCACACCCATCACATCAAAGACACTACGGGAAGAAGGCAAGGGGCATGGGGTTCAAAGTGTAAATAAAATCTAATAAATAATCTGAATACTTAATAAAGTGTCTAAAAAAAGTTTAAAAAAATCCCAACAATCTAATAAATAATCTAAATATCTAATATAAAGTAAATATGATGTATTTTCTAAATATAAAGTATCTAAAAAAAGTTAAAAAAAATCCAAACTGCACAGCTTATATAAGAAGAGAATGAAAAATAGGCACCAAAATTACTGTGATCCTAACTCTAATTAGATTTTTCCAGATACTATTTCAACACACTGAATATAGCTTTTGCTCAAGAAAGGTGTCAAAAAGTATAATCTATTGCTTTCTATGGTAAGAATTCAAATTCTCTAGAAAAAGAAAATGGTTAGTATGGGCAATTTCACTTTAATCCATTTCTTCTGTATTAACAAAGCTATTAGGTAGCAGAAAGAGCTTATGCTTAATGACACTAGTGCAGTAATTCTCTCTAATAACCCTTTCAAAGCTTAGACTTTTATTTTGTTTTTAACTATTAAGGAAAAACATTTTTCATTTGAGTAAATGTTAATATCTGTCAGTGAAAGCATTTATGAACTTTGAAAGCTGAAAATATCTTGAATTTTCACATATGAGCAATTCTGTTGCTTTAGCACAAACAAGTTTATTTTGACAGGAAGGGCCTTCAGTGTGGAGTAACCTGTTTGTGTTGATTTTTATAGCAAAGGCTTCCACTTACAGTCTGCAGTTTTAACTTAAATGGTAGGTAGGTACCACCACTGCCAGCTACAATGCAGTTTCATGGCAGTGGCCATTTCATGCAAGATGTCTTCCCAGGCAAGTGAGTTAAAAAGTGTGACATAACTACGTTTTTTTTCCTAAAAAGATGTATTTCATAAAGGCTTACCTACATCTTCTTTATTAATAAAAGATTAAACTTGCGCTGATTTAATATTGCTGAATAAAAGCTATTAGATGTACATTTTTGTCACCCTTTAAGAAATAGACTTCAAAAGGTAGAACTTGTGAGCTATTTGTATGAAAAAGAATAAGGAAATTAATTTGCACCCTCATTTTGTGTGCTTTTTTTCTCCTAAGTTAAGGATGGCTAGGGTCATTGCCCATTTGCTTGATAACATTCCATGCCTGGAGGGTATAGCTTTCAGGAACAATATTACACAGACCTAACAAATTCTGAAACTATTAGTTGACTTTTCTTTAGGAATTTAGTACAATTTCTTATCTCAGCAGATAAGATGTAATTAGAAGAGAACCTCTACTAGTGTATTTTCTTTTTCTCCATAATATTGTTTCCATTTGTACACCATTAGTAAACTTACAAAATAATGAGTATTCAAGAGCTTTGAGTTTGGTATTAAATATAGAAGAAACTATGACATTACAAATAATATGAAGCAGCTCAAATGTTATCTTTTATTACAGATGCTGCTAATAATTTGTCAGTGAAGTGTTTCAAAGCATACAAAATGTCACTGACCCAATTACTGAAGCTACAGTTCTGAAGTAGACTTTGTGCTGTAATTGCCAAAGAGTTATTTAAAGCACCTACAAAATGTGATTGGGAAGGTAGCTGGAGCTGAGTAAGAGGGATATATATTTTTTCTGTTAAGTCTGTGGCAACATTCCTAAGCTATGTATGAAGAAAATAGTAACTTTTGACACTTCGGTAACTTTGCATTGATTTCATTAATGGAATCCAAATTCAGAAAAGGAATGAGTGATTCAGTCTATTCCCTCAGTATATACAAACTCAAATAATTACAAGTTGAAACAAACATTACATATTTTCAGTCAATATTATGTATTGTAATGGAGCTGTGTGAAGATGGGCTAGAAAGTTGGCAGATAATAACAATTTGCCCCCTTTTGCGTGAGAAGAGTACTGCATTTGCCAAGAATCACTTTCTGTCTCTTGCATGGATAAAAATTAAGTCCTGCTGGCTTAGGAGATGCTCATCTTTGCAGGGTGATTGAAATACTTTGGTAGCAGCTGCTGCAAGCTGTGCTTTCATGCTGCTAAGCCCAGGGATTTTTTTTTTTCCTGAAGATTTCTTTTGGTACCACCCTGAGGCTCTTAAGGTTTTATTCTTTTCCACTTAACATTTGTAAATTAATGAAAATTATTTTTATTCAGCATTATTTAGTTTCTATTGAATTGATGAATTTTTCTCATTTCTTTCATTTAGTCAAATGATTTTTTTTCTTGTTAAATGAACTATCTTGGCTGCCCTGTACTTACATTTCCTGACAGTGATACTTTGTCAGCTACTCTAATTCAGTTATTTCTTACATTGGTTTCTGGGCTCTTTCCATGCTGTAGTTTTGCTTTTTGTTGTCTTTGATTCTCAGTATGTAGGTCATGCTCTTATCTCATCCCCTAACTTGGACTTAGAAAGGGCTGAAACTTATAAGCTTACTGCTCAGCACTTAGTTAACTGGTTCTCCATAAACAAAATTTAAGTCAAAATAATTGAATAAATGTAGGGATCACTTGAAGAAACATCAAAAATTAACTTTGCTAGCCATGGTGAATACATTGAGACAAGGATTTTATTTCTAATCAGAGGCACAGGAAATTACTTTTCATAATTCCATCCTGATCAGAATGAATTGTTTTCTCTCTATTCTGATACCAAAAAAGTCTTAAACGCCTGTTCAACAAATATATATTATTGTTGGCAGATGATTCCATTCATTTATAGACCAAAATTTAAAAAAAAAAAAAGTGTTGAAGGGCAGTCATCCTTTTGATTAAATTATGGGGAGAGAGGGAAGCTCTAGTCATATACCAGAGGGAATACATAGGGAATATTTCCACTATGATTTTCAGGTTCTACTATGTGTTTTGGACTGCTTTGGAATCAGTATGAAGTGGCAGACATTGTAGGCTGTCTTAAAAACTAAGATGAACCAAATGGTCTTTGCTATAATTTCTATAGGTCTTCATTAACTATTTGATCCAGTCAATTTGTATGTTGATTAACAAAAGACAGTAGCAAAACTGTACTTCTGCACTCAGCTGCTGATTGTTAGCTCATTAACTAACTTTATTTTATGATCAGTTTTCTTCTGTGCGTATTAAAACCATTATGCAGAATTACCTAATAGCACAACAACTTAAGCATTTATTTGGGTTTATTTCCTTATTTATCCATTTTATCATATTAGATTTTTTGCTATTATCGTTAACTTCATGGTTGCATTTTTCAGCATCAAGAGATCAAATTCTTTCCACTTGGTTGCACTGCTAATATTTCTAAAATGTTTCTAAATATCTGCAGATTGTCTTACTGATAGTTCACTATTTTACTTCATTTCAAGTTATTGTTTCTTTCCCAAAAAAAGATGTTAGGGATGGTGAGCTATCTTAAGAATTCTTACTGTCGGTGATGTCTGAAATAATAGTATTTTCCCATAACATTATTATTTTAGCTTCAAGGGAAAACAACTTTCATATTTAATACAGCAAAGATCATACTGTATGTAAAGCACATGCATGAAGAAAAAATATCTAGACTCTAGGCTATGTGAGGAAGAAAGGAAAGATATTTTAAGCATATGGCATTGCTACGTACTTATGATAAAGAGCTAGAAGGTTTTAGTAACACTTTCTAGAAAGACTGTTGGTACTTTAGTTCTATTAATAACAAATATTAGAGATGAAGCATTGTCTCATAATTCTTCATCTAGGTTTCAGGAAAAAACACCAGAGCAACTTGACTTTGACATCTGGCCTAAAATAGCACTGAAAGAGAATTTTGCTTAAGTGATTTTATCCTATATGCCTTCATCTTTTGCATTTGTGCTCTAGAAAGTCGTGTTGGCTCTTAGATGACATCATGATATGAAAGAAACTGCTAGTGTTGGCCAAAGTCTTTCTCTCAACTCTGATCCACTGAAAATCTATGAATTATAACTTAGTTGTAAATTACAACAATGACAACTAGAGCAATATGGAACTCAAAGTATGTTATGAACTAAAAGTTCATAACTTTTTAGGAAATAAATCTTTATGGTGACATAGAAGTGGTATTACAATATAGGGGTGAAATACACCCTAATCTAGTCTTCTTTTTTTTTTTTTTTTTTTCTATTTTGAGCCTGTTATGATTGATAGAGACAGGCACTGACACCATTAAAATATAAACTGAAACTTAAAACACTGGGGATGAAAAAATATTTGCCTCCTTCAGTTGTGGGATCCTTGATTGTGTTCTGCTGTCACAATTCTCATTGTTAGAAAACCCAATAATATTTCTGATATTTATGGTAAAGGACTGTGTTTTGACTGTAAGGCCTTTGTTATTTAAATATAATAAAGCCAAATACTTTTAAACTGCTTACGGTAAGGTTATAATACAATTCTTCTGGGGTGACCATTACCAAACTTATAAGCAAGGTGGAATGGAACTTTAAACATAATATTATGCCTTGATTTTTCCCCGTGTTAGTGGCTTTTGTTTGTTTATTGCCGTACTTTAACTATTTAGACAGCTGCTGATCCCTCTCCCACAACAGTTCCCCTTTCACTGTTGGAGAAGAGCTCTGCTGCTTTAGAATGCCCCTCCTGATGACATCCCATTTAAAACCTCAGCTTTTTTTCAGTTTTTCTCCTTGTGAAGCACACCTGTGGGCTCCATCCTTGCAGCTGCTGATGCAGTCATCCAAACATGTCTCCCCATCTCTTCCAGCCTGCCAGCTAAGGCAGTGTATTCATGCTGGGCTTTTCAGCTGAATGGCAGAGCAACCTAACCCTTTTGTGACTCAGCCAAAGGTGAAGTACATGTACTTCATATCAGGTTTGTTTTTCTTTCTTAAATACATAGCACAGAAATGTTTCTCTTCTTTTGCCTGGCTTTCAGCAAGAACACAGAATATTGGCTGCTAGAAGACTGACAAGAAGATTATAACTTTGAGCTGTCAAACGGGTATCAGCATTACACCCCCATGCAGTTTTTGTTAATTCTGCTACTTTGGCTATTAGATTTAAGCTATATATTCTGCAGACAGCACTGAGACAAGTGAGACAGAATGGGAATAAGGATCGAAGGGACTGAACACTTGGAACATCTTTTTTTCTGTTCTTAAGAGGTTCTAGACATAAAACCTGTTTTTCAAATGTGAATGACTGAAGTATGTAACCTAAAAATAGTTAACATCGAAAAAAAGGAAGCACTTTCATAATAAGTACATCAGTCCACACATAGGAAAGTTTGCGGTAGAATGAAGCACTAAGTTTTCTTGCTGAAAATAAGAAACCACATATTTTCTTTCTATATTTTGTCCTTCTAGTTAATAAACAATCTTTCTTAACAAAATAGCAGGCTTCTTGAGCCATGTAAACATATTGTAGTTACTGTAGAACTTCCAAATGAAAATTGTTATTTTCAAAAATAATTCCGATTTCACATTGAGTAACCATTTCTCACATACAGAATATACTAGCATGGATTGTTTCCCACCTGTGCAGTAAGTGGACTGCTGTATTTTTATTGGAGCAACGTTAGAAATGGGTGAAAGTAATTTTACAACAGAAAGGTCAGTTTATTATTGTTTTCTTAAGTGTAGATAGCTCTGAAACTAAGTCTTTGAGTAGTTCTTGGGAGTAGTTGAGAGATTCCAATGGAATTATATATCTGCTTTCGAAGCCTCTGTAGTATTTACATAAAAACCTAACTGACATTTTCAGAAGCTGAGAGGAATCTGGTTTAGGAATATATGCTGAACAATTTTGATAGAATCCTGAGATACAGATTTTTGAAAAGGTATTTAGGTGCTTCATAGTGTTTTCAGAAGCAGCCAGACATAACACCAGGGAGACTTTGTTTAGGAAACTGTCACTAGCTATTCATTGTGTCAAAATAGTTTCCCACACCTGGCACACTTTTTTTTTCTTTGTTTTCTGATTCCTGTGAATCTCAACATCAGTCCACTTATTTGGAAACAGCAGTTGCTGCACAGGTTGTTCCTTGAGACTGCAGTTGAGGCTGAACTGAATTTACATATTTTCAGATTCAAAGACTGGATTAGAAAAGGAGAAAAGCAATTTTATTATTCTTGTAAAAAGACGCATTAAACCTATTCTATGAGCAAAGCTACAAATGAAACTGGTGTATCTGCTCTTTATCTGCCAAGATCTATGCAATTTTCAGATATAAGTCATACCTGAAGTAGAGAATCCTAGCTCATTCATGGAAAAGTATCTTGGCTTTTGACACCTTGTGTGTGAAGAAGTCTTTGCTTTTATTCTGTTTTTCATTGAACAATATTCCGTGCCATGACAGTCATCAGTCTATGCTGTCTATGCTGTTTAACTATGATCTCACTTGAGACATATGCATGTATTGACATGCATAAATACAGTGAATCCTACCACAGTTATTCAGAATTTCCACTCCTCATCCTTGTTACAAAGTTCCTTGCAGGCAGAAGCAAATAATTTTTGTTTTTAATTACTCTCCGGGAAATTATTTTTCTCCCCCTCTATGCAAGATAGAGCAAAGATACAGAGATATAGCACAGGTATAGCAAAAATTTAGTATCTTTCTTCAAACACAGAATAAATCAATACATAGTTGTTATGATTTTTTAATGTAATCTTCTCGTTAGCTTGAAACACATTTGAGTTCATAAAAAAAGATCCTGAAACCTTTCTGTATGGTGATAAAGGAGCTGAATCGTGTTTTCCATTGAAGATGTGGTTTCAGTATGACAAGTTGCTTTCATTCATTTTTTTTTTCACTTGGCCTGAGCAAGAGTATGAAGAGTAAAAATGATGGCTTCATTTTGGTTTAATTTTTTCCCAATACTGAGTCAAAACTTATAGATTTTATGGAAGCCCATTCATCTACTCAAATCAGGAGGACTTCTGCTTTCCTAAGAAACAAACAATTGGCTCTTTATTGCATGATCTGAATAACAAAACAGTGCTAAAAGACATTTTTTTTTGAAGTGGTATAGCTGGCTTTGTCTTCTGGCATTTTGTTACAGCACCCTCTGTGCTGTACTTTAGAAACCTAACAACTTTTTTGTCTTATTTACTCTTTATATATTCAAAAATATCCAGCTGGCTTGTTTCCAGTAACAGTGTAGAGGTCTTTTTCTGCTTTCACTCAAACTAGCTTCATTTTACAGATAAGGAAACAGAGGAGGTAAGATATGTCAGCATTCTCTAAGGGATTGGTAAATGAGTCCAGGTTCAAGCTATAGTCCTTTAAGATGATCCTCTGAGTAAGTTAGACTTAATAAGTAAGGTATGGGAATAATCAGTAAGGTATCTATTTGCTTCTGATATTTTAAAAAATCCTTTGATAGTGAGTAATCCAGGTGAAAAGTAATATTCAGAGGGAGAAAAGGCAGTAATTTTAGGGATTTGGATATTTTTGTTCCAGAGATGTAATTTCCTAATGCATTTAGACCTGAAAATTATCTGTCATTCCAATACCTATTACTGGTTCATCTGACATAAAGGGAGATTTTACTGCATCCTCTGTTATGTTTTGCTTTATATGTGACTCTGTAGATTGTTAAACTTTTACACCTATTCTGGAATTCAGTTTCTTCAAAAATGCATGATAATGCACAATTATAACAACGTTCTCACTTTGAATCAGCATGTTGCAGGCAGTTATGGCAACACGTTGTCTGTCACTGAAGCTGAGTTGAGATTAATATTTCTGCTGCTTTTTCTTATATGCCTAAAACAGCATTTGAGCACTGAAAACAGTGTGTATTTCTTAGCTCCCTTTCCAAAGACAGTTCTATGCAAGTTGAGATCAAAAAATCTGCATGTGTATCTTTAAAAAACAAACAAACAAAAAAAAACAACAACAAACAAACAAACACAAAATATATAGTTACTCTTTGGGCCTGTTAAATTAGTAAGTACAAAGATAACTTTCACTGAATGTCTTTCATGCTATAAGAATAATGACTTTATTTTTATTAGCTGCATTAACTGTTAGTGAATTTATTCCCATAGCAAGAAGCTGTTTCAAAGGAAATTCTTCATTTCATATTGAGTTTACAGCTTATTTTGCTTCTACCTGTTTTTATTTATTTATTTATTTATTTATTTTTAACTCACAGAAGGTGATCAGATGTAATGAGTTTTTTTCTTGCTGGATGGTGAATTAATGTTCATGGAGTTAGCTTATGCTATATATTTCTATGGCACAGAGGTGTATCTTAAAGAAACAAATGGCAAATCTGCTTTTAGTATCAAATACTTTTTCAAATAATTTATATTGTCTTCTCTGAACTGACTAGGAAGTGCAGTGTAGACCTCTAGATTAGTAGTTGATGGACACTATTAGGTCTTCCCTTTAGGAGGCTACATTGCTACTTCCCCCTGAAGCAGTATTCTGACACCCGTGCTTTTATGTCTGACAGTCTTGTTAAACAACAAATAACATATTTCGTGCTATACCTTAAGATCTGTTGTCTGTCACTGCTAATTTTGATGGGTTTTTGAAATGTTGGCAGTCTTTTGGAGATGGAATTGCTTTGAGCTAGAGTTCCTTCTGATTTGTTTTAACTATTTCTGAAGGTCATGAATCCAGCTACCTGATGTTGGACAGGTTGCTCCAGAAGGTTATTTTTGTATAGTTACTAAAGTATTATCAATTCTGTTCAAGAAATATGTTACCACTAAATTTCTTAGTGAATAGTGAAATACATCTGTCATCTGCCGCCTTTAGCTGTGTTTGGCTAAATCTGGGCATGGGAAGAAGACTAATGGGTAGGTAAGTGTCATCAACTGGTAGGAAGCACCAGGACCAGGAAGTTTCCTGAGCAGGAAAATGTGTGTGTGATTTGCTACTCAGCAAAAAATACTTTCATGATGTTTGATGTTCAGGGAATGACATTAGCAAATACACTTCTTTTCAACCATTTCACTTTTGGAATTGTGTAGTCTAGACTATTTTCCCTGTGATTTTCAGAATTTTGAAACTTTAATTATGGTACTGTGGCAGATGATGCTCTGTGTTATTAATGTTCTTGTTATCATGACACGAAAGTCTTCTAATAGGTGTTCCTGAATGTGATAAAAACAACAACAACAACAACAACAACAATTTCCAGCATTTTTCATCATTCTTTTCTGTTACTAGCAGAGTTTCATAGCTATCAGTCAGCTATCATACCAGTAATACAGTCAGATATCATACCCCAGAAATACCAAAGGTGTTACTTCCAGGTGAAGACTGCGTGTAGTTAATTATAAGAACTTTAGAGTCACAGAATGGTTTTGGTTGGAAGGGATCTTAAAGATCATCCAGTTACAACCCCCTCCTATGGGCAGGGACACCTCCTACTAGACCTGGTTGCTCAAAGCCCCATCCAGCCTGGCCTTCAAGGCCAGGGACAGGGACAGAGCATCCACAGCTTCTCTGGGTAGCCTGTTACAGTGTCTCACCACCCTTATAGGAAAGAATTTCTTCCATGTATCTAATTCAAATATATGCTCTTTTAGTTTAAAGCCATTATCCATTGTTCTATCACTACACTCCCTGACAAAGAGTCCTTCTCCAGCTTTACTTTTGGTACTGGAAGGCCTCCATAACATCTCTTTCCGGAGAAGAGAACCTTCTCTTCTCTTCTCCAGGCTGAACAACCCCAGCTCTTTCAGCCTGTCCTCACAGGAGAGGGGCTCCAGCCCTCTGATCATCTTCATGGCCCTCCTCTGGACTTGTTCTGAAAGGTCCATGTCCTTCTTGTACTGGGGGCCCCAGAGCTGAATGCAGGGCTCCAGGTGGGGTCTCATGAGATCAGAGTAGAGGGGGAGAATCATCTCCCTCAACCTGCTGACCACCCTGCTTTTGATGCAGCCCAGGGTACGGTTGACTTTCTGGGCTGCAAGCACACATTGCCAGCTCATGTGGAACACCTCTTCAACCAACACCCCCAGGTCCTTCTCCTCAGGGCTGCTTTCAGTCCAATACAGAATACTGTAATAAACAAGAAAGGTTATATGATAGAACTTCAGGAACTCATGATAATACTGATTTATAAAACAGTGCTTCCACTGGATAGCATGTACAAAGTCCATATAGGCTCCCAATCATTTCTAGTATAAAGTGGGTGCTTTGAATTATAAAAACCAGCAGAGGAATTAACAAATAAAATGGCTGTATTACACTTGTTAGGTGTCTAATGTAGACTTTTCCTCATATCCATATAATTTCCTCATGTCCATATATTCTGATTTTCCTCTGAGCATTATAGTACTTGCTTTCTAATGGTTTAGCAACTGGAACACAAGACACAGTGGTCTGAGCTCTGTATGACAGAATATGGTGCCATGCAGAAAGGCTTGCAATAGCCGTATCGCTAGCTGAGGTATCAGTGGCGTGTAGACACCATAACAGAGTCTACCAGTTATTCTTTGAAGTATTTTAATTTGGAAAGGTGTGGTGCTAGACAGTCAACACAAGGTTGCACTCTCCTCTTTTTCTGGTTTATCATCTTTGTCAATACATTACTATCCACATGACCAAGCAGTTTTTTTTTCTTTTTTTTTTTTTTTTAAAGCTTTGCCAGTTGGTCACAACCTTTGCCACAGGAGAATGATGGCTTGATAGCATTAGCAACTGCAGCTGGGTTTATGAGTCTGATTGCTGGTTTACCAAAACTTGACAGATTTACTTTTGATTGTTAAACTTGTTACCTAGCTAAATTTATGTCCCACTTGCTCAATTCTGTTGCCTGGTGCTTGTCTTGATCTCCCTATCTAATCTTCGCTTTCCTAGTTCTTGACTTTGGCACAGTTCCTGGCAACGTTCGCTGCATAGACCTTTGACTTTGTGGAATCAATTTCTTCCCATTTCCTGACCTTACTTGCCCTGGCCATGGTAGCAACTTTCCATCTCCATTTCTGATTCCATTTTGTCTGACACTTAGTGTCCTAATAGTATTAAATGTGCACATATGCCATTTAAAAAGTAATTTATTCTGTAAATCGTCCTTCTCTTTCTCCTATTAAAATAGGATTGAGAAGATGAAATGACCTAACAGATTTTAAAGTATACAAACCTATAATTCCATTACTGATTCAACAATGCAGTCACAACCTCTCTCCATCAAGAAAAAAGCCATATGCAGGAGGTGGTTTAGGTCAGGTCATCCCTAATGAGTGAGTGGCAATCTTTTCTTTACATAGCTGTCACTCATAAAACAGGCTTTGTCAGGTGGTATTCAGAAGAAGCCCCGAAGTGTACCTTATGGAGAAATAATTGCTTTTGCTAGAGACTGGTTGTTAGTTTTGTGACAGAACTAAGGCACCTGATGTGACAAGGCAATGTGGTGACTAATCGCGTGCCTTCAGGCTCATATGAAAAAGGAATAACATGGAAGTTAGCAATGTTATCTTTTATGACATTAAGCTGGTTAATTTTTTCACTATACCCTGCAGTAGCTCTAGCTGCGTTGATCAAGTCCTGCTGAGGGCCACATGGTGTAAGCTGGGAAAAGTTTATGCATACTCCCTCCTGACCATTACTTTCATGTTTATTTGCTGGGATCCCCTGAAGCCAAAGAATGTGAAATCCCTGAAATGGTCTCCAAAGTTTAACCTTAGTGAAAGGTTAGTAGTTTAACCTTAGTTTAACCTAGAGAAGCGCAACAGAAGCACACAGTCCTTGTAGTTTGCCGCTGTTGCAAACGTATCTCAGAGCTAGACTGAAGCTGAAAGTAGGGATTCCCTTTCCATGTTAGCTTCCCTTTAAAGTTGGAAATGTATGGCATAGAAATGTTGGGAAATTGGCATTCACTATGGCTATCTGCATTTGTGCTACCCATTCAAAATGTTTAAGAATTAATTCTTCTTTTATTGGTTAATTGTTCACATAACCTATTTTGTCTTTTAAACATGTTTTCAGGAATTGGAAATTCACCATAGTTCCTTCCAAGTCCTGGTTTCCTAAGCTTTCCTATGGTTTTCTGACTTCCTGCTTCTTGCTCCTACCAGAGCCCGTGTCATATCTGGGAATTATTATCATGGATCCTTTGCATTACTTAAGTTGATATTAGCCCTTAAGTTGATATCTTGCTGGAGCTAGTCTAGGCTGATAGTACTTGGTCACTCAAATGACTCAAAGAATCATTTACTGTACAACTCTGCCTCTATAATAATTATTTAAGAAATGTATTGAAGAAAGGAGAGGATAATAGAAGAGATAAGCAGATGGGTAAATAAAATCCACAAAAACTAACTTTGTTGTGCAAACTCTCCCTCAATCCCAATATTCTCATGTAGAAAAATGAGGAAATAGTGACTTTGTATGACTACTCACTCCTCATGTGAGATGGCATGAATCTTAGAAAGCTCAGGACTTGGTGATTCCTAGAGCAAAGGAGTCCTAAGAGTTGAAACTGGCAATTTACAAATAAGTTGGATTCTTGTGAGAAAAGAATGGTGAATCTGGAGTGGCAAAAGCAGATCTAAATCATCTAACTGTTTGAGAAAGGTGTCAATGAATCTTCTGTCTAGTGACCCCAAAAATGAGCAGCACATAGGGAAGTCTGACTTTATTGGATCTTCTAAGCAAATTCTCAGCATAAATCCATTTTCTTCAGCACTGCCTTTATCTGTGCCTCGTACATGCAATTCAGTGAGCTCAGCATTGTGTGAGAGTAAAGTAGGATGCCCTTGCATATTAATCTAGTCTGTGACCTGGTAATTCCTTCTCTTTTCCATCTCCTGTGGAAATACTAACATTCATAGCTGCTAACAAACCATATCTCTCAAATCTCAAAAGCAACAAGCAGTACCACATTTCATATTGACATTTCTCATAAAGTGTATCATACAGGTCATGGTACTCTTTCTTCTTAGGGACACAGCTTTGAGATTCAGGTCAATTTTATCTTTAACTTATTTTGAAAATTTTCTAGCTGGTACACTGAGAATCTGCAAGTAGAAACAAAAATGAGTTTCAGGCTTACAGTATTTCATACAATGTCATGCTTTGTTGATGGGAGGGAAGAATTAACCTCATGTTTTTGGATGGTCAGAATAGCAATACTTACTATTAAGTTGTTTATAGATATTACCGGTCAGTTGACATTCAGCATTAGTTTATAAATAAGTACATTGTGGCAGGAATGACATATTTGAGAATTTACCTTTCAATTCTTAAAGTCATAGTACTCTTCTGGGAGATGTAAAAATAAAATGTGTATATAATCTTTCAAAGCTGAAAAGTCATTTGAATAAGAATGATGCAAAAGGGTAAGCAAACTGATAGTAACCTGTAAAATACATACATATATATATATATATATATATCTTGGAGAACTGAAGTGTTTAAAACTGGAAGACTAAGAGACAGCTTCATAAGTTTACGTATTTATACTTATTCACTCCAGTGTACTGTCACCACAATAATAAATTAGGGAACACAGAGACCCACAATCTTAAATCACATTTTGCAGTGATTATTTTTTTATTATTATAGAAAAAAATAATTATCTACTACCATTGAACTGACTTGATCTGCAGCACTTAGAATACTACTATAAAGGAACAAAGTAATTAAGAGAGAGAATTCTGGCTTTAACCTAGTCTAGTGGATCAAACTGGGAGGATGGGAAAGCTGATAACAGCAGCTAAGAGAAAGAAGCCTGCCTTATAGATTTAATAATAAATAAAAGTGTGATCAGTGACGCTGCTTTATGCTCTACTTTGGTCATTAATTAATCAAGCTATATGCACATATGGGAGGCTGTCAAAAAAAAGAAAAAAGTGAGTTCTGCTTCAGCATGCAGATAATACAGCTTTATATCTACATTTCCAACTCCTGATGAAGGAAGATTACATTGCTGTCTTTCTGGGGGAACTGCGACACAAATGCAATTTGGCTGAACATCAAGATGGCACTGGGTCAGCTAGCTGGTGAAAAAACTGGAGGGTAAGGCAGATACATTCTGGCGTTTTTCATTTAGGATGTATAGCTACCCTTAGATCATTGGCTGGAAGGTTGACCTTGGCAGCTTCTTGATCATGAAGTTGCAAGTGCACCTTTTGTCATATGCTTAGAGACTAAAATTATTTCATTCTGATGTAGAACTTTCATTGACCATAAGATGAGCTCTGGGTGGACCAAATTCTAAAATCCCTCCAGGTTGTTAGTGACCAAAGCTTGTTATTTTGGCGGACTGCTTCTTCAAACATTGTTTTTTCCCCAAAGCATATTATGCATATGTTTCTTCTATGAAAGATACTATTTGTTTTCAAACTTCTCATAATAGCCAAAGGTGTAATGTCATTTTTAATCATGAAAGCCTGACCTTACTAAATCCCTTCAGTATTTATATCTGTGATCACTGAAAAATCTGAACCTACCTGGGCTGCAATTGGTGAAAAGTAAGAGACTGATAGGTTGGCATTTATGTGGAAGGAAAGCTGATATGATTCATTTTTTTTGCCTTAATCAAGTATTTCAGCTTTCAGGACAGACTGTGAGACTACCTTCAAACAACGTAAGAAGATGGGCATAGGCAAGATATTTGTACTGTGATTACTCAAGCAATTCTACCTGAATTTCATTACAGCTATATCCTTTCTATCATTTCATAAGTACTGTGACTTCTTGCTTGTTTGCTGAGCTGCCAAACCCTTATCAACGTGGCTGCTCTTTCACTGAAAGAATTAAAAATATCAATTCATTTTAGTCAGCAAATGGCATCGTATTAGACTTAATACACTTGTCTAAAGTGAAACGTCTTTTCTTATGGCCAAATAGTGTGAGGTTTTGGCCTGAGAGATGGTAAGACTGTCATTTAGATGTAACAAGTTGATATATGGGAAACCTGAAGTAAGAATAAAAATTAGTTGATGATGCAGAAAATTTGAAACAGAATTGAAGCAAGAGAACTGGTCTTCAAGGACCAAGAGAAGAGATTTCCATGACAACAGAATACTTAGGTATGCAAATTAAGAAACAAAGCATCTTTAAAAAAAAATCAGGAAATACACCTCTAGTTTTATAGAATAAAATCCAAACAATCTAGGAGCACCTGGATTGTTTTCTCTTTTTCTGTAGAAGTGGGGATGGTGAGCTGACAAGATAGGGCCACTGCTGGCTAAATTCCCTTCTCGCTTCAATCAGTACTATTCTTTTAACTGTAGAACCATAGAGGTGTATATAGACAGAAATCCGTCAAGGTCTGTCATAATGCTGGGCTGTGACACAATCAAAAGCTCTAGATTTTCTTCAGCAGGTCATCTCCATGGCAGCTAAAACAAGCTCTTTAATGACGGAAATTCCACCAACCTCTTCAGAAAATTGATCTAATATTTGACTTAATCTTAGAAGTTAGAAAATTTCCCCTAAATTTTAACTACTTTTTTTTGCTGCAAACTAAGTCCCTTTCTCCTATGACTCTCTGCCTCTGACCAGAGAGAACAATTGATTGCTGTCTTCCTTGTCACAGCCATTTAAGTATGAAAGCCTGTTACATTATCGTGTCCTGCAAGTTTTCAGAATATTACATAACGGAATTAATGTTTATTATAGAGGCTCTTGGTATTATAGATTGTTATGCAATCTCTGCAATAAGTATTGTAGCCCTTCTCCCATGCTGTATTATGAATTTGGCATTATGTTCAAGAGCTTTTCTTGCTAAGGAAAGGAAAACATATATGATTTATGATCATAGAGCTCTCTGTTTCATAGATATCATATCATATAATTCACAGACTTATCAAGCTCTGCCTTCAAACATTTATTTTGCTTTTCTTCCCATTCATTTTGGAAGGCTGTTCCAGTTCGTGAATGCTTTAATGCTTAGCAACTTTTGTTTCATACACAACTTAAATGTATAGATACTAAATTGTACTATTTGTTATGGTGTCAACAATGACCTTTAGCTGAAATAGTTTTGTGGTGTTTTTTTTTTTTTTTTTCTTTACTCACTGGTTTTTACCTGCCTGATGTATCTATACAACAACTATATCCCCTCTTGGACTTCCCAGGAGGAACTATTTTAAGAATCAAAATGCTTTAAAACAGTCGTCTGAAATTTGCTAAGTTTGTATTGTTAATGATTGTTTGATATTCCATAAAATGGCGTTTGAATTAGCTAGGACTCTGTATACTTTTGTTCTTAAAACCCTGTAGTCTGGCAACTCTGTGGATCTGGATTTAAAAATGGAAAATACGAAGCACTGCATTCAGTTACATTCTGTAGCTGGCTGTACAGAACACTACTGCTCTCTGATCTCCACTAGCCAAACATAAAAGCCATTATCCTTTCAGCTGTTACTCGTTTTTTTTTTTGGTAAGAAATGGTATGTGAGGTAAATAGGAAAGGGAAAGGAAATGGAGGGAAGGGAGAGGGAGGAATAGAGTGGGAGAAGGGTTTACTGGAATAGAGTGCAGAATTACCTGCTGAGAATGAAGTACAAAGAGCAACGTGAAGCCAATGTACAGCTGAATGTAAAACTGCCAGAAAAAGTGTTGAGAAATCATGCTGCCATAAACTGGCTCAGTCTGGGCACTGTCCTACGCCAGGTCAGCTCTGGGGTTTTTATTGCTGTTTTTTGTTTGGGCATTTCTTTTTTCTGTCTCTTCTGAGCATAGTGCAGATTACTATTAGCAGGTATTTCACATGAGATCTTAAAACCCATGGTCTATTTTTTATAAAAAAGTATAGAATCTACCCCCCCACCTGCCACCCCCAAGAACATAGGTTTGCTACAGTATAATTAGCCAATATTTTTCTTCAACCTACACCTGTCTAATGCACTGTTTTTCAGCTGCCTGTCCTCTGAAGTTGGCTACATTTCAGCAGCAGGTGAAGCTGCTCCCAGTATGCTTTTATTTATAAAATGTTTTGTAATCTGCCAGGCTAAGAATGAGGTGCTTAAAAACCGCAGTGCTGTTATTTTACATGAACTTTATGTAAATATGAAACATTATATTGACTCAGGTTTCCTAATGAAATAACTTCAGTGACAGTCTAATAATGACAACAAACAATTCAATAGCAATTTAGATTAAGTGATACAGATTATGCCAAGGAAGTCTATGAGCAGCACATCAAAGTCGTGTAGAATATTACATTGGTTCTTAAAAATATAACCTTGCATTAGTTTGTAATGACTCTCTTCTAAAATATCTGCAGTGTGGCCATTACAAACCATGAATCACAGTTAAAACATAGATATAAAAACAGAAGACTCTCACAAATCAAAGGTAAAGTACCTAAATGCCACCACTCAACAACTGAGCAGCTCCAGTCACCCGCAGCATACTGCAGTGAAGCCAACAAACAGATACAACAGCAGAAAAAAATGCCACAGTTTAGCATTCCAGAGTGCTTATTTTCCATTGACAATGACTGAGGGTGGGCCCCAACTTCCCTGAGTTTTGTTTTAAAAGCCCCAGCAAAGAAGTCAAAGCACATCTTTGCAGATTTACACCCGGAGACAAAGTTTAAATTGGAGGGCTGTTAATTGTTTTCTCTTCTCTTTTTGGTTACCACATACTAATTCTGACTTGTTTATTCATTTCTGGTAAATTGAATTGCTTCTGACCCCTAGAGAACTTATTACAAAATGCTAATACAAAAAAATAAATTGAGTTTCAAGGAAAGTAGGTTCTCACCCTTTCTTCTCACCTTTTCAATAACAAGGTAGAATAATAATAACGGCCAATTTTTGTCAAGTTCCAGGACAGGACTTCATTGTTTCTCAATGTTTCCTGTGAAAGGGTAGGGATACACACTGCACTTCTTCTGAAGTGTCATGGTTGAGGTTTAATAAGCACAAAAATCAAAATATGCAAGATTACTCTTTCTGAAAGCACCAATGCTTCCTGAAACAGTGGATGCTAACAGGAAATCTTAAATATAGATGCTTCCCTGTTTCAGGGACAAGTAACTTAGTAGTAGTGATACCTTTCCTACTCCTACAATCTCATTTTGCACTTTGGACTCTCCTATATCCCCCCTTTGCTGTGTTGGCCCCAGCTGGCAGCCAAGCCCCCACACACCTGCTTGCTCACCCCTCTTCCCTACTTCCGCAGGGGAGAAAATGGCAAGAACAAGAGGGTGAAAACTTGTGGGTTGAAGTAAAGACAGGAAAATCATTCAGCAGTTACTGTTATGGGCAAAACAGACTTGGGGAGATACCTTAATTTATTGACAATCAACAAATATATTTAATTACTTGATTTGGGTATTCAGAAACAAACAAAAAAAAAAGACAAATGTTTAAATAGTAGAGGAAAACACATTTCATCTCCCTTTTCTAGAGTCAAATTCACCCCAGACACTTCTTTCCCCTTGATTTTACTGCAGGTTACATTCCACTGAACGGATGATGCGCAGGGCAGGAGGCTGGGGTCTGTGCATAGTGGTTTCTCTCTGCTGCTCCTTGTTTCTCACGTTTTTTTCTATAGTTTCTTCATTGTTATGGATTTCCTCTACTCTGGCATGGACTTTCTCCTTGGGCTGCAGTACTTCAGGGGGGTACTTGCTCTAGTGTGTGTCCTCCATGAGCCTCAGTCCCTTGAGCGGTATAGAGGACACTGGCCGCCCCTGAACTTTCCCTGAGACCAGCCCTGCAAACCCCCCACTACCAAAACCATGCCAGCAACACACACCCTAAGTCAGGGTGCCAGATGACTCTCAAAGGTGTAGGCAACATCTCACTTAAATAGAGTATTTATATCATAGACACTTGTAATATTTGAGTATGGCCAAATTATAGTTAGTGTTTTCTGATTTAGAGGACACATAAGGTTTTTTTTTTTTTTTTTCCTTTCTAGAATGCATCCTTATGCAGTATAAGTTAAAGATAAATACAATACACTTCTCATAGCAAAAATACTCTTAGAAATCTATTGTAGCATAAAGAGCAGTCTTTCTTTCTCATGCCTGAATAAAAACTAGCAAAATGGAATTTTATTACTTTTTGGAGGAGGAAGAGGATTTATCCTAGAAGTAAGTGGCAAACTGATTAGTTGTTTTTATTTATTTATTTATTTTTGTATTTTTAATCTTTTTGAAAAACATCATAAGTGACGTGCACTATAAGCTGAATGACAAATTTACAACTTCTGGGAGTCAAGAAAGGGCCCCACCTGGAGGGCCATTCTCCAGCAGAGGAAGCACTACAGAAATAAATGGCTTCTCAGGAGGCCATCAGCACGTGGATGCACTGAATCATTTGGGGTTATATTGGTTCTATTCAACTGCTTAATTATAAATTATTCATATCCTTAGTGCCAATACAATTTGGGTTGCTGAACTAACTGTGTTAGCCCTTTGCAGATGTCCCAAGACCAGTGGGGAAGTAGAAGAGGCTGAAAGGACTGAATCTTTGGATATTCCTATATGCTTTCTGAGCCTAAGCCTTTTCTCATCTACACAAATAAGTAGGAAAAAATCAGGTCCTGTCTAAGAGGAACGTATTACCACCGGAAATCATGATGAATAATTGTGATTCATCTAAGATGATTTGATTAATTTTCTCTTTTGGATGAAAATGACTCCTTGACTAGTCTAGCTTCATGATTTAATAATTAATTCTACGTATTATATATTTTAAACAGCTGTGGAAATCTGAGCTTGATTTGGACATAGGAATCATAGTCTTGTTAAGTCTTTCCAATTAGTTTACATTTGAGGCTAACAAAAATATGCTGATTCAGCTTCTAATTAAAGAAATCAAGTGGAAACTGCATCAACGATTTCAAAAAGAAGAAATTAAAATTTTATCATAGGTGACTGGAAGAAAGCTTAATATATACGTGTACCCTTAAATATATGAGCAAAGTGTTACTAGCATTTATCTCTGAAATAAGTATTTGAAATAAATCAGGAAGAAAGGAAGAAATTACACATTTTGAAAAACAGAAACTAGAACTAGAATGAAACTCTATATTCATAGAAATGTAATTATACGTTGAAATGTAATTATATAGAAAGGATGAAATCACAGTTGATGTCAATTTTTACTGAATGTTATATAGAGCAGATACGTGGTCTTGACATGCTAATTGGAGAAAACTGAATCAGGTTTGGTAAATGACAAAGAATTTTCCCTTTAAAGCAAATTTGGAAAAAACAAAAACAAACACATTGAGGTATATTTTCTTTTACATATAGCATCAAAATTACACATATTTAATCTTTATATTCAGGAATTATTGCCAACCTTTGTCATAATCCAGATTTAGTTAAAATTAAACCAGATGCTCAGTGGTTGAAAATCTGCATGGTTCTATTATTGTTATAGCTTATGGAGTCAGAAAATTATATCCATTTATATTAACTGAGGTTTTGCCCTGTTATTTTTAACTAGGCTTTCATTTTTAGTACTGTACCCCTAATTTGTAAGTAAGTGGTAAGTATGCTGATGTTTGGATTTCAATGGCAGTAGTGGTGAAACAAGAAAACTGGTATTTAGAAGGTGAAAGAAAATTAAACAGCCAAGAACTGGAAAAGTTCAAAAGGAAGCTTGGGAAAATGTATGGCTTTTTCCAACAAAAATCTTTATATCCTGAGAGAACAAAAAGGAAAAAATAGGCAAAGGAATTTGATCAAATTATTTTAAGCAAGGCTTATCAAGAAGAACAGAAGATGAAGAGCAGGTGGGTGGAAACAGAGAGCAAGTAGAAAAATAAAGGAGATGAACTTGGGAGAAGCATGTAGATTGATGGAGACGAGTTTATTTGGGTCACTTTCTTTTTTCTTTGCCTCAGACACAATTGATCATAAAGGTTACACACACTGCCTTCTCTGTACAAACTTGGTAGACACTGTAGCGCTCACATTGCGTGCTTTGCTGCATACCTGTAATTCTTTCTAAGACACAAGACAAATATCTATCTTACCTGGCAACTGCAAAGGTGTTTTTGATGTATTACTACCATTCTTTCCCTAGCTCACTCTGTTATGACCAGCTGCTACTGTATATTTAGATTGTTTTCATAACTCACAGAGTTTTGATACAATGTTGGGGTACGGCAAAGTGAGCAAAAGGAGGTGACAGCCATAAATCAGAATTGCTTCACTCTGAAAACTATGTACGTATGACACCAAGGGCTCTTGCAAAGTTGTGATGAATTATCGGTAGGTTACCTTCTCAATAGTAAGCCAGCTCAAATCTTGATAATGAAACCAAATCCTGGTCTCTCTTCTCACTCCTTTGAATTTCTCTCATGAAGGAGAGCCATATTTTGGCTACCTGAGGATTCTCCTTACAGAATGAAAATCTTTTGATGGTGTTTAGCAAATACAGTACTCTGAATCCTGACTCCTCACAGTCTTTCCTAAACCTGCAGCAATGCATGTATTTTTATCAGAAAAGATCACTTGGCAGAAGCTACTCAACATTGAGTTGTTCTTGGCTAATGTTATATATAGCTCTCTCTCTGCCCAGTCATTCCACCATTTTGGAGTGAAAACAGGCATAAGTTTGTCCCATGGAATAGAAGAAGGCAGGAGTCTTTTCATAAATCATTTCTTGGCAGTATGGCGTAGCAAATACACCTTTACCCTTCAGCTGATAAGAATCTGATTAGTACCGGGTTCAAGAAATGATATGAAATCAGACACCAAAATAATATTTAAGGTTTTAGGTCTTTAGCACGTCTGTAAACTTTATTTGCCGTGCAATTATTATGATGGTTGGGGAATGTACACACCGAACAAAAGAATAGCTGGGATTTCCAAAACAAGGCATTATTTGTGTAAGAATAAAAGACATAGTAAAGAAGATTATAATGTTAACCATATAGAAATGAACTGGAAGAGCTGCCATAGTTGAAGCATTTTCTAATGATATTATCATGGAAGGCCGTTATAAATTAGAGGTGCTATGAAGGTCTATTAAATGCCATTTCCGTTTTTCTTTAAGCGCAATGGCCAAATCTTTCCAGGTATCACTGGGCAGGACCTCCTTAGTTTCAGTGGAATTGCCTGAATTTCTCCCAGAGCTGTTCAAAGTGCCAAACAAGCCATTTCCATCAGGTGTTATTTCTATGCTCCATACGCTGCCTCCTACGTTTCATATCCTATGGCACAACCGATCGTAATTTGGCCAAATACAGCATTTAGTAAACAAGGAAAGGGTTTGACACGACACAGGCTTGCTCTTTCAGATCTGAGCTGGTGGCCCCCCAGGAGCTCTTCCAACAAGCACCCGTGGGCAGCAGCAGCGCTGTGAGCCCACCCAGCCCCTGCTAACCCCTCAGAGGTAGGTGCTCGTGGAGCACAAGTCAGAGGAGCTCCATTATTTGAGGGCTCGGTGCCGCCAGCGCCCGGGCACCGAGGCGGGGCGGGACAGGTGCTCCAAGAACCACCTGTGTGAAGCCGCAGGGCAGCGGGCACGGCCCGGCCCGGCCCTCGCGGGCTCTCCCTCGGGGCTTTCCCCGCTGCCAGGCCCGCCCTGCTCGGGCTGCGGGCGCCGCCTCCCACCCCGCGGAGCCCCGGCAGGGCAGGGAGCCACTCTCGGGCTCCCCTGCCCGGCGGGGACCGCACCGGGACAGGTCCCCCACGGCGTCGTCCCACAGCTCCGCGCCGCGGCCCGCCCCGCGCCGCGCCGCCACGGGTGGCGGGGGAGGCGCCGCCGCCGAGGCGGGGCCCCGCTCCCGATCCTGATCCTGATCCCGATCCCGCTCCGGCTCCGCTCCGCCGCCCCCTGGCCCCGCTCCGCCCCGCTCCGGCTCCCGCGGCCCCGCCGCGACTCCCAGCATGAACGTGAGGAGGGTGGAAAGCATCTCGGCGCAGCTGGAGGAGGCCAGCTCCACAGGCGGTAGGACGGGAGCAGCGTGGGGGCGCGGGGATTTTGTTCTATTTTTCTCCCCCCTTTATTTTTTTCCCTCGTAGTTATTTCGGGGTATCTCCCCCCCCCTCCACGTTTTCAGCAGCAAGTCTCGCAACTTGGCGTGGGGCTGGGAGGGGGGAGCTGCCTGCTTGCATGGGGGAAATGCATCTGTGGTGTCTTGCAAAAATTTGCGTGTGCCTTATGGGGACGGTAAGCAAACGCTTAGTGCTTGGGATCTGGGGCTGGGAAACCATCAGCGCTTCGCAAAGCCCGCCGTAAGGTGCCTGCTGTGACCCAACTGGTACTTTTGCCTTCGCTGAAATGATCTGGGGCTGGGTACGAACCTCTCGTCCTCTCTGGTGCTAACTCCCAGGAGGTAATTTTGGTCAGTCCCACTCACGCCTCCCTGCTTTGGTCTCCTTTGTACCTTCCTTGCGTAACTACCTGATGGAGACCAGCTCGTTCTAAGCCAAAGGATACCTGCTGCCTCTCTCTTCTCTGTACTGCAATTTGCAGTATACACTCACCTGAGGGAGGCTACAAAATAACTTGTGCCTTAGGGAGGAGAACAGCGTGCTTTGTGGTCCATCACTGCCAGGGTGCTGGAGTTTTCTTCCAGCATGTGTAGGAAACAGGTTTATTTAGAAATGAAGCTGCGTGGGTGCGATGCGTGTAACATGCTGTTGCTGAGGAAGGTGTGCTGTTGAAGGTAAGGTGGTTAAGCAGAGGAAGGTTGGAGAGTTAGCTGAAAAACTTTGCAAAATAGCCAGTCAAAAATAGGGGAAAGTTGCTCTGTAAAAAGAAAGGATGGAAAGCTGTTTCATATTTACTTCTGTGTTGCTAGATTTCTCATAAACTGTGCAATGCCAGTGTAGAGTAACAGTCTTGTCATGAAGTTGTTTGAAAGGTGCAGTGGAGTCCCACTCTTCACTGTTTTCTGATGTTTCAAAGTAGTCGTTTTGCTTGCCAGAGGAGGCTCACAGCCACGTGCCCTCTGTTGGATTGCACTCGGTTTTCTCTCTCCTTAGTCTCCAAGCTTTCCTCATTTGAGAGGGCTTGGAGCCCTTCACACAGGATACTAGATCACTTCCCTTGGGGATAGGAAACTTTTTCAATTGTGTATGCAGTTCGTTTTAGGTTATCAGCTCAATTGTTAGACTGGCTTTGCATTTCTTTAAAGCTTCAGAAAAATATACATTGTGGTTACCCAGCAAGGGGCTCAGCCACCAAAGTGATGATGTGATACTTCTCACTGCTTTTCAGATCTCAGCCCCAAAGTTATAATTCAGATGTGCCCCTCCACATACCACTGTCAGCCTTACAGGTCTTTTCTGTTAAATATCAGAAAGTCAGTCTGTTTTCCCTTAACACATACACCATCACTGGCAAACACCAGGCAGGCTCTTAGCTACACCTGTACAATCACCCAGCAGGACTGTTAAGGGAAAACACAGCTTGGGTCATAATTCAGATGCAGTGGATTTGGACAGCTGTTATTGAGGCATAATTTGGTTTATGGGCTGTTACTGTAGGTGTTGAAGAATAAAGAAAGTTTGCAACTTAATGTTTCATCTTACAGGTATGGTTAGCAGTAATGGGAAAGCGTCTATATGTAAACTAGGGAAATATTATCTGAATCCGTGCCATACAAATAATGTGATATATCAAGGTGATGTTTTTACAGAAAATATTTTCTGTTGAGCTGTATATTATGCATGTGTTTCATTTTGGTTCTCTTGATATGTATGTCTTGTCAATTTTAGAAATGAAGGAAGGATTTAATTCATATTAAGCTTGTAATGGTCAGAGCTAAGATACACTTTTGCACTGTTTTAAAGTAAGAAAACAAAATCTAACTGAAACATGATTTGATGTAGGAAAAGCATCTCTCAGAAATGTTATCTTTATTTTTTCCACTTCTGGCATAATAAAAATGACAGAGCTAAAAGGAGATAGCCCCTTTTCTTAGAGTGACATACCTGAGATCACCACTCAACTTATATCCCATCACTAGCTTGATTTTTGTTAAAGTCAGTGTCTAGCTTCACTGCTCTGGGCTTCCCCCTTACATGACGGAGTGCACACATGTTCATAGTCTCAAAATTTTGTTCCTTTTTGATCTGAACTTCTCTTTCCACCTTTCTCTTCTCTAGTTGTCTCCCAGGGCCATCAGCATTTTGGAATGCATTTGTTGGTTATTTAATAAGGAAGCATTCAGTAGATTTATTATCACTATTTCTCTTCAGATACAAACAATATTTAAAATGTTACTTATTTTTTAAATGGTGATGTCTGCAGTAGAATTATTGTAGGGGTTTAAAGGTAGTGCATGAAGCTCAGTAAATGAAACCAACAGAAAGAAGTGCAATTGTTCTTCCATTTCATTTTTTGAAATAAAGCCCAAGCAATACACAAGCAGCTTAAGTTATGAAAATTATTAGCAACAAAGGAACCACTTTGTACCTTTAAATGAGTAATGATGCCCTTTGGCCACTCTTCCCCTTACATTTACTGTATTGCAACTTGGAGGACATCTTTTACATTCAAGCTAGCGTCGGCTGCAGCACCACTGGGAGTTGTTGAGTAGCAAAATGCTTCCTCTCTGAAATACTCAGCCATTGTAAAGATGAACTGTTTCATCCCTCTGCCACATGAAACAGTCTTTATCAATGTCTTATCTGCGGGGAAGTTGTGTTTGTACTAGGATAGCCAAAACTCGTCTGCTACTGGGTAAAGGCAATGGTCTTGGCAAAACCAGAAGAGCAGAGGGAGATTATTAGAACAAGTTCACGCGGCTACCTGCATGAGTAAGTTTAACCAAAAGGTGTACTGTGGGTTGAATGTCTAGGACAAATTTAAAGTGGGGGGTGGACTAATATGAATGAGGCACTTTGTATGCACTGCTTGCTTTACTTTGCAGTATCATAAATTCAAAATGGGAATTGTGCTGACCAGTGTGCCCTTCCTCATTCAAACAATACAAATCTTGACGAAAGCTGTGAAGTAAATTTATGACAAGTTTTGAAGCTTTCTCTGTGGCTAGACAGGGCAATGTCAAATTCTGTATGTCTGAAAAGAGGCTGTCATTTCTACAGTATGTGCAGAAGACAGAACTAGTACTATTGAAAGGTGTTTAACCAACTTGAAGTTTTCTTAGTTTGGTATTCTCTGCCATACCTCTGAGAGATCCTTGTGCGATAGTGTTCACTTTTGATTTTAATGAATGGTTTGCTCTTGTTGCTTGAGGCGTTCTTAGAAGACAAAGGAAGCAGTGACAGAAGGACAAGAAACTACACAAGGGAAAAGTTTAATATAACAATTTAGGAAAAGCGATGGCAAGAAAAATGACGAAAGTAAGGAAAAAATGCACTGGAAGACAATGACAAGAAAAAGGGTGGGAGGGAATAAAAAGCAGTTTTTTATACTACTAAAGGTACAACTGATATTAAAGAAAAGCGTACCCTACTGAGTGATATGGGAATAATGAGGTATATACTGGACCAAGCCCTTCATAGCCAAGTTGGGATTCACCTGACACGATGAAAAGCAGGTGGTGACTTTCCAGGCAACTTCCACCAATAAATATATCAGAGCTTTGGGTTGTCTAGGAGCTCCATCCATATGGCGTGCTGTCAGTCAGGAGTCAGTGTCACTTTGGCCACTAATGATCTGTTGTCCCTTAACACTCTTCGTGTCATCATAGATACGATAGATCTTCTGGCTGTTTTATCTTGTGCACTTGTATCCAGTGGATCTTGTCTGTGCCTGAGCCCTCTGTAACACAGATATGTTCTCTTTGTAGGAGCCACAGTCAGAAATGCTGCTTCCAAATGTGGTTCTGTGAAATTGGCAAATATGCAAGGGAAGGAATAAATTAAATGGACTCCTGATCTAATACAGGAGGTATCTTTACAAATAAAGTATAAAAACATGTATATGAAGTATAAAAACATATTCTGCTCCTGCAGGATGGAGGAAATAACTGAAGTTTTGAGAGACCTAAATGCAGTGTAAGCCTCTGTATAAAATTTGGTCTTTGCCTCTATCTCCAGTTCCTGCATTCAGTGAGCACATGAAGCAGTGATTATATACAAAATTCTTGTATTGAGAGCCATATTTGATATGAATGCCGAAAATGCTTTGGCCTCCCACCAGTATCAATTTCATAGGCTTTGCAGAAAATACACTTTTCATTATTCTGTGTTTCAAAGTTACTAACCACGACAGGAGAGTTGATACAAATAAGCAAATGTCTGGACAAGTTTCAGGTGTATAGAGTTTAGAGAACTGATTCCAGGTGTTTTTAGACTTTATGAAATATATAGAGGCAGATGCAGGGTCTAGCAGTTAATGTAGCCATAAGAGAAGTAGATGGCTTGTGTCATGGAAAGCTTTTACAGTGTATCAGATATGCACTTAGGACTCATGCTTTGGGTTGGAGCTGAATATTTGATCTGCGCACTGTTCAGCTGTAATCTATCCCATCTCAGCCATCCTGTTTGCCATTGTGATTTATTCAGAATCTTTGGCACTTGAAAAAGAAAGTATCTAAAAATACCACAACGCCTGATTGCTTTGCTGTTTCATGGATATCTGCATTCTTGCCAGCCTGCCCTACTATCCTTCTCCCCCAAATTCTGCTTGTCCTCTCTTGCAAGTATACAGAGCACTGAAATAGACTGTATGGGAAACCTTGCTTGCCAAATGAATGCTGGTCATTTA